>NC_137658.1:5219854-5237354 GCF_963422515.1 Blennius ocellaris | reverse complement strand
GGAACCGGGGTGTTGGAGAGTCCAGCGCGCCGAGCGCGCAGCATGGGATCTTTGCGGCGTCGGCGGGGAGCCTCCACGGGCCGCCCGGGATCACCGATAACCCCGGGCATTTGTTGTTTCCAGGACTTCACGACCAGGGAGTGAGCCACCCTTCATCAGGTGGACATGTGGTGAACAGCCAGATGCATCTGGGCTTACGCGGGGACATTTTCGGAAGACCCGATCCCTACCGTCCGGTGGCAAGTCCTCGGACGGACCCCTACGGGGCTCAGCTGCACAACTACAACCACCCTATCAATATGAACATGGGGATGAATGTGCCGACACACCACGGTCCAGGGGCCTTCTTTAGATACATGAGGCAACCGATTAAGCAAGAATTGTCCTGCAAATGGATAGACGAGAACCAGATGAACAGACCCAAAAAGACTTGCGACAGGACTTTCAGCACCATGCACGAGATGGTCACTCATGTGTCGATGGAGCACGTCGGCGGCCCCGAGCAGAGCAACCACATCTGCTACTGGGAGGACTGCCCGAGAGAGGGGAAATCTTTTAAGGCCAAGTACAAACTCGTCAACCACATCCGCGTGCACACGGGCGAAAAACCGTTCCCATGCCCGTTCCCCGGATGTGGGAAAATATTTGCCAGGTCGGAAAATTTGAAAATCCACAAAAGAACACATACAGGTAGGCACCAAAAATATCAACGCATGGTGTAAAATAGCATTTTTTTTTTTTATAATAAAAAAAACGACTCCAAGACACAAAGTGTGCGTAATAGGCGTTTCAGGGTGATTCAAAATAGAATTGAATGGTTTTTTTTATTGTTTAGGAACCCTTTGAAAACTTGGTCCCACGCTCAGTGCACCGAGCTGAGCCAAAATAGTTGTCTGTGTAGTTTCTTTGTTAATTATTTTTGAATACACCGACTGATTCTATGTTGACTCGAGTAAAAAGTGCACACTGTTAAACAACTTTGTGATGGGGTTAATTCCGGATAACTGCATGCCAAAAGTTTTCTGTGTTTTTTTTTTGTCAAGCACTTGAGCCACTTCACAAAGTTTTTTTTGCTCGTTAGTTTGAATGGGACTGACCGTGGGCTCGCTTGCTTTTCTATATATATCCCAAACTATTACAGTTTGTGCCTTGACTTATACTCATAGTCCATATTCCGTCATCGCATGATGCAGAATGCCCTGTTGATTCTGTGTTTACTATAGGTGGGCTGATGCACACTCAGGCCAGTAGTAGCATGAAGGAGCAGGCCTCTTGAATAAATAAAGCCTGACAGAGCAGTGCGTAGTAGTGAAGCTGTATCCATGCCGAGTCGAAAATGTAGGTTACTCTTGTTATATAATAGGCTGCAGACAATTTACGTCGGCGTGCTCTGGGCTTACAGGTGGCGCGACAATGGGACTTGTTTGTTTCGGGGCCACTGGGCTAATTCACGATGTGTATTTAATCCTGCAGGTGAGAAGCCGTTTAAGTGTGAATTTGATGGCTGTGACAGACGCTTCGCCAACAGCAGCGACAGGAAAAAGCACATGCATGTGCACACATCAGACAAGCCATACATCTGCAAAGTGTGCGACAAGTCATACACACACCCCAGCTCTCTCAGGAAACACATGAAGGTAATTAACGTCTTCATTACTCCTTAAACACATTAACACACACACACACACACACACACACACACACACACACACACACACACACACACACACACACACACACACACACACACACACACACACACACACACACACACACACACACACACACACACACACACACTTCGCCCTTCACCCCCCCCTCCTCCCACACAGTAAGTATCACAACTTCAAGCATTTCTTCAAATGTTATAACACTGTCAAGACCCTCCAAAACCTTAAAAAAAAAATGTAAATAAAAAATTCAGGGTGGTTATTAATCTTTCAATGGCACATAAATCTTGGTTGTGTCTAATAGGTGAAATATTAAATGACCTGTGAATATTTGAGTCTTTTGCTGTGCGTAATTTAGCCAACTGGTGTGCTGCTGACATGGATTTTTTTAAATGACATTTTACGCACTCCAAAAATTATTTTAAAAAAATTAATAAAAAAGAATATATATATATATAGCTGTGGAAAAAATGTTGTAGCTTCTAAGTTGTGTGGATTTCACGATTTGCAGTGGGTTCAATATCACACTCACGACCATGCTTGGCCTTATACAACCCGAGGTTTCACCCGGATTTAGGTTCACTATCCCACTGTGGAGACGCATCGAGTCAGGGGGCTGCTGCAGTATTTCTCAAGCCCATCCTCACATCGTTTATTCTCATCTTTGTGTTTTTTTTCCCATTCTTTTGTAGGTACACGAGTCTCAAGGATCCGAGTCGTCTCCAGCAGCCAGCTCTGGTTACGAGTCGTCCACACCGCCAGTGTTGGTCTCAGCCAGCACAGAGGACCCGACAAAAACACCGCCGTCAGCCGTGCAAAACACGTCTGGACACAGCGAAGGACTGGCACCCAACTTTAATGAATGGTACGTTTGAAGGCAGAAGAGCAAAGCCAATGTGGACCAAGGGGGACGAGGATACAACCTTAAAAAAAAAAAAACATACAAAAGAAAAACCAACAACAAAACTATTCCTTCTCTTTTCACACTCAGACGAACACACACACACACACACACACACACACACACACACACACACACACACACACACACACACACACACACACACACACACACACACACACACACACACACACACTGAGGTTTGGGACAACAACAGGAGATAAGAGCAAAAGCCAGCACCGAGCAGGCCACGTCGGTTCTCAGGAACACGAAAATTTGACATTTATTCCGCAATTTTGGAGGAAATCAAACAGATCATGAATTGAAAAAAAAAAAAAAAAAAAAAAAAAAAAACGTAATACTTTCTCAGTATAAATAAATGTTTTTTTTTATCTTTTAGTTTACAGATTTCAGAAAAAAATTGTTTTATTTTTCATTTTATGTATTTTCTCAAATTTTTATTTAAAAAAAAGAATAAAAAAGGAAGATTATTTCACGCTGTTTTATATGACGGTGACGCGCTATTGTCGCCTCTCCAATTGATTGTTGAAACTTCAGACAGTCTTAAGAAACGTGCCAAAGTCTTTGTCATGAACTTGAACACAGAAAAAAAAAATCATAAATAAATATTATACTCGTGAATGTATTTCCTTGTTTGATGGGGTCGAATCTGTTGTCAAAGTCCGTTTTCAGGTGGAGAAATGTGGTATTAGGTTACGATTGTTACCGTTAAATATAACGTTGCCTTTTGTTAATACCGTTGTAAATACATATCCATGATGCCATATTTATCAATTTGTAATTTAATTATGGGTATAAGTTCTGAAACTTAAATGATATTTATGGAAATGTTTTCTAACAAGAACTGTACAGTTTTGGTCATAACCAGCTTAACATTGAACAAATGATAAACTCTAAAGCTCCAACATCACGATTGTATCCTTCTGTTTTTTTTCTTTTCTTTTCTTTCTTTTTAACCAATAGGCCTACATGTGTCTTATTTGGATCTAAGAAATCATCTATATGAATATTATGGATTTGTCTATATATAATGCAGATATTTCCGTCACTTTTATTTTCTTTATAAGACCATTGACATGTAAAATCATTGACTTTGTAGAACTGAGTTCAGTTGAGCTGAGAGGCTATAAAAGGTTTCTGTTGATATCTTTATTTTTGGTTAAATTTAAAACTTTTTGTGTATTTTACTTTCATAGGATCAGAAATAGATGTCAATCCTTAGCATAAACTCAGTATTGGGGGAAAAAAAAGAAAAAAAGAAAAAAAAAGAAACCCATCAGCCTATTGCACTCCTGTAGGCTACAGGTCTTAGATGAGTGTGCAAAGTTCATGATTTCCAAAACAAGGTGACAGTATTTTGAGTATTTCAAAATTGGGGTCAAGCGCCCAAATATATGCGCCAGTATGGCAGTCTTTATAGTTCCAGCAATGTCTTTGTGCAAGTATGTTTAAATGTGTGCATCGGCAACAATGGAACTGTCACAACACAGTATCTTCAAAAATAAAAAAAGTTTTTTGTCTGTCAGCTTGCATTGTTTTAAATGTAAATCTTCTGTGATACTAAGCGTGTTATTTGTTGTGGTGTTGCATATAGAGCAGTTTGATTACACATTTGCTTGTTTTGTGTGAATAACTTGTCAAGATGACATTTTTGTGTTTGGCTAAATTTAGTGGAAGGAATTCTAGATCTACTATGTGGGTTGGGGGAGAATAGTTCAGTGGCAAAAAGAGTTACAGCATTGCATTGTAACCTATTCTCAAGAATTAAATATTATGCATACACAAAGTATATTGTACTCATCTGAGAACAATTTCAGACCACCAGCACTACTTTTAAAATAAAATGTAAAAAAAAAAAAACGGTACCTCTTGACAGTGATATATGAAATAAGTTTATTTAAATAATTTAAGGAATATATGTTTTATATGCTATTTTCTATACCTTAATTTAAAAGAAGTACTTTTTCTTATTCCCACCACTTTTCTGCCCCATGTCCAGAGGTCAGAGGAAAATATCTGATGTATAAACACAGCTAGAATGTGATGTTGTAACACTTTGTGGGAGAAATGGGTCAAGTTATTCCTGAAGAGCAAAAATGTTTTACTGATGAACTGTGTCACTGTGCCACATCAAGGCGGAACC
This sequence comes from Blennius ocellaris, assembly GCF_963422515.1. Lineage (NCBI taxonomy): Eukaryota > Metazoa > Chordata > Actinopteri > Blenniiformes > Blenniidae > Blennius > Blennius ocellaris. The sequence continues at coordinate 5,232,619 of NC_137658.1, read as the reverse complement.
ATGTTACAACAGCAGGCCTATGCGTTAGCATATTTAGCTACCAGAGTCAAACGTTCCTTGTACTTTTTAGGCTACTGTATGTTGGTTGATTTGTTTTTACCAACTATTTATGAAGAAATGTGAACGGGAATTTTGACTGAAATTAAAAACAACAATATGAAAAAGCGACTTTCAGACTGCTACCTTGATTATTATGACCACCATGTTGCCCTGCACCCTGCATGTTGCGCATATAGTCGAAACTGTTTGCCATGCTGTTTGTATCGGGCTAGTAGGAGTCACTTGAACTTGACACTGATTAAGGCGCCATCTTAGTATGTTGACTGTGCGTGTGTATGTGTGTGTGCGCCTTGAGTGGGAATAGGGAGCAAGTAAGAGAGCCACTTCTTGGCAGTGCGCAGGGGGTTCAGTGGGGGTGCTGGACATCCGTCTATGGTTGTCCGGAGGTTTGCACATGCGAAGTCTTTTCTTTTTCTTTTCCTCTTCTCTTTCTCTCAATGAACCTTGCAAGTAATAAACATAGATCCCCTCAAGAAATAATAAAGCTAACGTGCAGACTGGAAGACGGGCAACTGAGGACACTGTGTGACCGTGAAAGTGGAGTGGGATGCGATGCCAAAAGTGGCACTGCCTCAGCGTCTCCCACTACCCGATTAACAAGGCACCGCTACATAAAAACAACCAAAGGAGTTACCACACATCAATGGGCGCCATAATAAGCATTTAAATGGCGAAAAAAAAAACCCTCTAAATCACAACAAGAGCTAATGCACAGGCCTGATTTCTGGAGTAATATAGTGGCTGTTCATCCAGGGTTTTGGTGTCGCAGTACTGGAGAAAAACAACATAGGGGGCTGTTGAAAACGACTGATGTGAAGACTGCACTGCCTTACCTCTCAGTAAGGCAGAGGAGTGTTTCTGTGTCAACCCCCACTCCTTCTAACCTCCCAATATCCCTCAAGTATAAACAGATTTAGGAATTGATTCAAATTCTTTTTTTTCTTCATACTTTTGCGCAAGCGCACCTCTTGTATTCCGTTAGATTTCGTTTCTTTTCACCCCCTCCTCCCCCGCATTCCCCCTTAGCCTCCCCAGCCCCCACCCCCCCCTTCCCCTCCCTCCCTCCCTTCTCGACTCGTCTAGTCGCACATTTCAAGTTCCTCCTCTCAGACACCGTGACGTCAAATAACCGAGACCCGGCGATCACATGAAGGCTGCATTTTTACGCACAGATTTGGGATGTGTTAAACGAAGAGATGGCTACGCTCCCACATTACAGCAGGTGATCATCACGGAAGAAGGAGGGGGAAAAAGCGATCGTGATATAAATAAAACCTCCGGTGGGTTCACATTTAACAGTAAAATCGCTTTAGAAAAAAAAATCATGCACTATATTTATATGGATTTAGGTCAACGGTGTGAGGCTCTATTGTGACTCTGCCAGTGAAATTCCCCCCCAAAAATGCTCTATGCATTTTATGCTGACGATGAATGCAAGTCATCCTTTGCAGAGTATATCAGGGACCAGAGCAGGCAATTCACTCGAGAATGAAAAAAAAAAACATGAAAGGATCCTTTTCTTGGGGATTCTCAATGGATTAGAAAGCAGTGACGGTCACGTGGATGCAGTGGCGTGAAGACCAGCGGCTGTATCACAACAATGTTCCACTGCAGTGCCCATTCATCTCCAAGTTATTTTATGGATCGCTATACGGGGCTGCCGTGCTTGGATCCGGGGGATGGCAACTGACTGCTGGCAGCGCGCTCCAGCTTATCTTCTCTGTCTACGGCGTTGCGGGGCGGGGGGGGGGGGGGGGGGGGGGGGGGGTGTAAGAGCGAAAGGTTTGTATTGTGCAGGGGAGGGGGGGGGGGGGGGGGGGGGTCTGAGCTCCACTTCTGGCGCGCGTGAATGCGCCGCCGAAGTTTAAAGTAGGATTCATTGGTCAACTACAACCGAGTTACCGTCCGCTGTCTCCTCAGAGGCAGAGCATTTGCCGGCTAAGCGGGAGAGCGCGCTCTAAGAGGATAAACTGGCACAAACAGGTCCCCAACGCCTTTTGTCACGCAACGGAGGCTGTGATCTTAACCGATCCTGTGGCTAATTTATCACCAATTAATAATTTACGCAGGATTCACAGACTTCAACTTGATAATTACAACTGATACGTAAATAAACCTACAAATATTGGGCACTTTATAAAAGACATAATTATATGTCTTTTATTTGGCAATAGGCGCAGGGTTTGAGCTTTATAGTGCGACGCAGTGTTTGGCTTTGCTCAAAGGCACTTCAGAATCCAAGAAATTTCCGCCTGGACAAACTCACACACATCTGCACGTGGCCGCACTTGTCAACACCCCCAAAACATCATCCAAGTACTGTGCTGAATTAATACAGTTGTGTTATTTGAGAACGTGAATGCGCGTGACTAACAGGCATTGCAGATGTGTGTCTTTTAATCACGGTGTGAATCAACAAAGGCACCTTGCGGCAATTACTGACTGAAATAAGACAAATCTCTAACATCACAAGAAAATATGGCTCGCTAAACAAATAACTCTATAGACTTTAACATACATGTGATAATTAACCGAGGGCCTTCATTTGCTCGGAAGTTGAAGTGCTCCCCAATTACAGATGCGTATTTCACCTCCAGCAGCGTGTTGAATATGCATTCACAAAATAACTTAATCCACCTCCTGTCTTTAGGTGTTTCGTGGCTTTTGTGATGCAAACTGATTAACACAATGGCTTTGTGTTTGAGTTCAATTAATCTTCAAATAGCTCATAAAAGACATTTACATCCCCCATCATAACGCTGTAGGCTGCAGGCGCTTTTTCTGATGAACAGATGAGAGAAAGTGGTCGGCCGGCCACATCTAAAAAATATAAAGTTACTCGTGGTGTTTAATTCCCAAAGTGTTCATGCTTTCACAGCAATAAGCCGTATAAGAGGCGCAGCAGATAGGGAGATTACTCAAAATCATTGTTTCAACCTTGCTACCCCAGATAGTGCCCATACGTGCCTAATAAAGAAAGTACCAAGGGGGCTTCGCTATCAGATCCAAAATAAATTGTTATATTCCGATGCTATCATTAACTCCCGCCAGCCCACACAAAACACCCACTTCTCAAATAATATTGCTATTATGCTAAGGGCTGAAAGACAATCTATTACTGGGATGTCCAACAGGAGACAGCGGCAATTCCCCAACATCTGGCGGAGTGTCAGAAACTTGATGAATTCCTTATCAGCGCGCGCGCCGGGATCAATGTTAATAGGTCCCTGGAGCGAGGGCGCTGGCAAACGCTCACTCAGCAAAGCAGATGTTCAGCAATTGTGCTTTGCGTTTGTCTTCTGACAGATATACTCTCAACACTTTTGAGAGGTGGCAAATGGGTAAATGAGCAACTGACATCCTTTTAATGACCCGTTGCTTTGCCCCGAACGCCGCGCTGGTGGTTACGCTTCCTCCCAAACAGGCGCAATAACGAGAAGTTCCCTTGAGGAAAGGAGAATAGTTTTATGAATCACCGAGGCGCGCGTCATTGAAGAAGCTGTAATAGTGAGGTATTAAATGATATGCACTCTTAACTTTCATCACCAGCAATTACATCTCTAATTAAAGCCAGAGCAGCTTATTAGTTGCCTCTTTCTTTTGTTTTTTTTTTTTTTTTTTACACATCTTCTGCGAAGTCAACACCGAGCAACATTGGTTTCAGATTGTTTGAATGGCGTGATTCAGCGTTTCTCAACAATCGCTTCACCTGTGAGCTGCGGGACACCTCAGTCTCACAGGAGGAGTCGGAGTCGGAGTAGGAGGGGGGGGGTCTCCCACAGGGGGGCGGACGGAGGCGCTCACATATTCATAGCCCTCTCAAAAGAAAAGGACAATGCTCGTTAATGTCCTCTTTTGCAAAGACAATGAATTACAATTGGAGAGTTCCTTTCTATTATTTAAAAGGGTTCATTCATTACTTTTTGTGGTAATGTGACTGTCTTGCGCGTGCGCAATGGCACAAGACGCGCGGCTGCAAACATCAAAGTCCACATGTTGAACAGCGGCGGCGCGCAGCGCACAGACACCAGTGTCGATAGATAGATAGATAGATAGATAGATAGATAGATAGATAGATAGATAGATAGATAGATAGATAGATAGATAGATAGATAGATAGATAGATAGATAGATAGATAGATAGATAGATAGATAGATAGATAGATAGATAGATAGATAGATAGATAGATAGATAGATAGATAGATAGATAGATAGATATAGATAGATATATAGGAGACCATATCAGAGCATCAGACTGAGTAACAAAAGTAGCCTATATCAAATATCTTGCTCTACTCCGATTTGTGTCCCACAAATGTCAATCAAAGTCAAAAAGACGAGCTGTTGTTGCATATGCTTGCACAATCTTTAATCCGTTATGGATATGCATGAGGCAGGGATAGCATCATGAATACCAATCCGCTTGATCCGGCCACAGTCCGCACACGTGTGTGCGTAATTCCTGGCATCACTCCTACGAAGTTTATTTTTTCTTTTCTTATCTTCCCCATTCAAGAAGGTGATGGGGGGCTGTCTTTTTGAAGTTTTGAAGATTTTTTAAAAACTTAAATCAGTATTGTAGCCTACTGCAAATAAATGAAACAAGATTGTTTTTTTTTTCTATCAGAAATGTATACGTTTTTATATTTTGTTTGTAATTAACCAATACTTTTGAGCAACTGGAAATGAAATATATAGAGGTTAGATCTTTTACGCAGCATTTGTTAAAAAAAACACTTTGTTCCAGCACAATGGAGAGACCATCTTTTCAGAAACAAAGCCAAACTGTTATGTGAGGTCAAAAGAAAAAGTCCAACTGCATGGACGATAAAAACCGATCCATGTATCCAAAAAGCTATAAAAGTATGTTTGTTATCTACAAATCAACAGAGTAAATCAGACTTTGAAAATATATTCATAGCAATCTAAGGGCCAAATCCATATTTTAATTAAAATTCCGGATAATTTATTAATTAACAAAAAGGGCATGCTTTCTTTTTAATACAAAATACACTCTTCGTGCATTTGCACTGATATAACAAGGGGCCACAGGGGCATCAATTATGTGGTAGAATTCAGTAACATCTGCCCAGTGACAGCAGCACTGCTGCAAGAAAGAGTAGGAGGAAAGAGAATAAACCTGACACGCAAAACAGAAGGCTGGATCCATCGCAACAATAATACAATCTGTATTTTCATATGTGGTGCCCTGGTCCTCATTGTGCTCTTGTAAGTCTATGGTCAGAGGTGAACTTACTGTAACAAGATGTGTTTAAGCAACAGGCAAAGAGCAGGTTTTTGTGTGGGTGGCGGGGGTTCTGGCGTTAAAGGAGGCCGATATTCAACAGCTGTGTTCTGCAGGTTTTCAACAGCCATAACAAAAGTGTTAGACATAGCACCAGTTATTTTCTTCCCACTTTTCCACTAATCGAGACTCCTCTCTCAAACTGTGCCTTTTGGCCAAACTGAACACCACTGGCTCAAATTTTCACAGCATTAGCCACACTATTATTCTGTGGTTTTTGGTCTGTAGTTATTTTCTCAGTTCTGGCTTCAAGTACAGCAGAAGAGCTAGGACAAATCAATTTCGTAACCTTCAAGCATAATAATAATAAAAATACAAATAATGCAGTTTGATTGCACACCTTCAACTTTGCCTCATACGTAGAGCACAGTACAGATTTATGTCCTTACGCAATAAAAGATCCCCATCCTGGGACAATAAGAAGCATGCAGGTTTGCAGGGAGAGGACGAGGTGGTGGAGGAAGGAAAAAAAAAAAGCCAGGTAGGAGGGCCTGGTGAAGGGAGAGGAAGTGGGGGGGAAGCCAGGTGCTGGTGGAAATTGGCAGGCGATTGCCAAAGCGACCTCATGCCAGGATAATGCATGGGGCCATAGGTGTCCCCGAAGCCAATCCCAACCCTCATGCTGATATCTTTTCAATGGCTGTGGGACAATCTCTCAAATAATTGCTTTTCCTGTTTCAATTCTGGTCGGAGGGTCGGAAACAAAGGAGAAAGGACTTTAGTTCCCACAAGCTTCGCTAAAGTGTGTGCTGCATTGTATCTGGAACTATTTCAGTCTCAACATACTTCTAAAAACAACTTTATATCATACATTATCTCGATATGTTAGGCAAAAAGAATAGGACGAGTGATGGCTTGGGATTTCAATTTTCAATACGCACCAGAATCTGAAAGGGCAAATCCGTGGCACACTTATTTTTTTAAATATACTGCACATTTTCCCCCGAGAGACTTTTAGAGGTTGTAAATTATCTCTTGTTTGTTCAAATGTAACATAGCCAAATATTTTCTTTAGCATCCCTGAGACACTCTATCTGTCCTCTGCTATGATGACCGATGACATGTTTTTCTCCTGATGAAGTCCTGCGAGCCTGCTGTAATTTAAAACTCCTCACAGGCCCTGCAGAAGTCCAGCGTCACAGCAAAGTTTGACTTGTTGCACCACAGCAGATTTTCCCGAGATTAATAAATTGCATTTTTGTCATTTTCACCCCACATATTTATATTGTTTATGACAGAAATGCATAGAAATAATCTGAACAATAACTTTAAAAATATGGTTTAGCAACCATTGAAGAAAGAATATCAATGTTAATTGATGTTAATAATAAAAACATTATATTATTATTATTATTATAATAATAATAATAAAAATAATAATAATTATTATTATTCTTATTATTATTATGCGATGCAACGTGCTTCCAGTCAAAAGAAACGAAACGAACATGGCCTGTTTCTTTCATCTCCTGTCATCGCGCTGCACGACTCAAAATAATACAAAAAGAAATTGTGCGTACTTTTAATCATTTACGACCCGCTGGTGTTGTCCTTGAAAGGTTTGGCCGCAATAAAGTGAAAGAAACCGAGTTCAATCAAAGCAAGGGCGGTGTCAAAGGAAGGAGACTCCACTAAATACCGCTGCATTAGTGCGTAAAACGCGTAAAATACGCTTTCACAACAAATAATCGCTCAGAAAACTGAGACAAAAACAAGGTCCCTTCGGAAAACAGTTTCACAATTCACAATGTCAGCTTCTAAAATATGATGCTGTACTTTTTAATGTTTTTTTTCTCCAATTAGTCGTTTCCCATCTTTGTTTTAAAGTTTCTTCGCAAAAAAAAAAGAGCAAACAAAGATAACGCAATTCAGGCGGATTTCTCCGCTGAATAAGACAAAAGGGTGTGGAGGTTTACATCACTCGGGCTGCGTGCAGGTCAGCCTACAGTTTAATCCAGGGACACGTTACCACGCAGCCAGTTTGTTTTCAATCCTGTGCCTCATAAATAATGTATAAAATCTGCTGTCTGTCACTTACATTTAATGTGCCATCGTTCATACATAAGAAATGAAGCTGGTTGGAAGCTGTTGTTAAAACGTGATATTATAGGATGTGGCATTGGGAAGTATCTCGAGAAGTTCACATGCTGTGAAAAGATTGAAAACATGAATTAAAAAAAATTATAATGTCAAAGACTTACTTGGAGGTTTTTGTAACCACTTGCATACATGCTCTTATGGTTGAAACTAGCAACAAGGCTTAAAATCTGCGAGTTTATGAAGTGGAGATTTCATTTGTAGTGAACTTTATGTGGCGAAAAATAGACTCAGATCTTCCCTAACTCTGTTTTTCTTCCCTGTATTGTGAAATAGGCAGCAGTGTGTCATCCCAGCACCCAGTTTAATTTACCTTGTCTTGGGAATGATTTCTCTGTATTACCTAAATAAGGTGAAATCTGGGGCATGCAGACTCTACTGCTTGTCAGAATCAGTAGAGTGTGAAATTGCAACACCAGACACCCAGGATAATAGCTCAGAAGGGGGCTAATGTCCCTGCTACATTCACAGAACATTTTTATAATGACCAAATTAAAGAAAAAAAATATAGATTTATGCTATAGTCTTTTTTTTTCTTCATTTTAGTCCTGCCTTGATCTGTGCTTCAGCTTTATCTAAATGCATTTGCCCAGTTTGCAGTAAGCAGGGTAAATTGATTTAGATCCAAAAAGTGTAAAATGTAATAACCTCTGCATGGCACACAGGTCTTTTCTGGCTGTCATTAAAGCATTTTAAGGACCTTCTTCTCCCCGCCTGGTTTGACAGAGGAAGACCAGTTGGAAAAATGATTGAGTGCTGATTCTGCTCCATCTTCTACTCCCCAAAGACTCTCAGTCCCACTTACATGACCACAGAGAGACCTCTCCTTTCTCCGTTTGTCCTGCGAGCACATGCACACACACACACACGCACAGAGTTGTACTCAAACACACACATAAATTACATGGGGATTACCGAGACATGGTTCTGTTCTGTGAAAGATGTTACCAGCAGGGTCTGATTTGTCAGGCTTTACTATACCCAGATTCGGCTGGTAATACGTCTGCTTTTAGATCATTCCAAATAGTCCCCCAAATCCCTACAACTCACCATTTAACACTCCCACTGGTGCTAAACCTAATCTTTCCACTGACTGGGGTCACCATTCTGGTGGTCTGAGCTTTTCAGCCACTGGACCAACTTCTACCAGCTTAGTCTAGTAGGTCCCACCTAAAAAACAAACACGGAATACAGATTATTCCGTACAGGTAGTTTCAATAAGGAGCTTGAAAGGTCAATAGACACGTGACAATGTTATGAGCTCTACTATATGTTTTGGAGCTAACCACCAACAAAAGTGGAAAAAAAACCCAGCATGAAGTTACTTGGTTGAAAACAATAAGAAAGAAAAAGGTCAACACAAAATTAATAAAAGTTCTTCAGCTCACAGAGCAGCCCGTCATGGCACATTAGTCCGACTTTGCCCATCATAAAGTCAGTGTAATGCTTCTTTTAAGGATGTTGTTCTGGTGATGTCAAAATGTTCACAGTAATCCAGGCAAACTCGCAACCTCATAAAATCTGTGTAAATAAGCATGTTTTCATGTTCTCCCAAGCCTATAAACTAAACCCAACCCTCTTCATTAGGAAGATATAGTGTTTTTAAATTGTTTTGATGTGGTCGGAGAGCAGACGGACCATTGGCTAAGCATTGGAAAGAGCAGACAGACAGACAGTCCAAGCGGTTTAGCCTTGTTTAAAATTATTAATCCACTTCTAATTCCAGCTGGCCCCCTGACAGCATAGAACCCTATCAAAAAAATCAGCGCCTCCATTGTGAGGCCTGGCAGAAGGGGACTGGGCGTATTTTTTCTGCTCCAATCAGTTTCTAGAGGTTGGGCGATTAAAAAAAGAATCCCAAACCCCCCCCTTCCACCCCTTCCTCGCACAGCGGGGGAATAACGGAATCATTAATTCCCCATTAATTTCAGGGGAAAAAAAACCTAAATGTCGACTCGATGTAGTGCCTGAGACAAAATAAAAAAGACAGGAGTGACAGACAGAAGCGACAAGTGCTCTCGGTTGCCCAAAAAAGTGTGGAAAGGTGACATTCCAAAACTCTACATGTCTGTTTGGACCGTAATGTGAGGTTTAACGTTCAAAGCAACCAGAAATCATAAAATCCGGTCTGCCGTAAAAGTCACATTCATGGAGACTGAGCGCGGCTTCCTCATCCTTTACCCCAGTGATTTCAGAAAACTTTGTTGGGAGTTTCAAAATACTTCAGGGATTTTTTTTGTTTTCCAGTTTTTGATAAAAAAAAAAAAAAACTTCCCTTAAACTGACTTTAAAAGGTGGATTTGTTGGCTGCAAAGCGCTTGCTGTGGTGGGGGTCATTTGAGTGGTGCAACAATACAGCAGACATCTCGGTTTGTTTGATTCAAGCACCAGACAATAGTTTTCACACAAACACTTTACTGTATTTTTTTTTTTTTTAAAGGGGGGGAGGGGGGGGGGGGTCTTTAGAGGTCTTTAACAACTACAAACACAATGAGCTGCTACCCTACTTATTGATTATACACATATTTCTTCAAATAAACCAGGCGGCTCTTTGAAACAGTTTTGTTGCTGGCAGCGTAGCAGTGGATATAAAAAGTTTTGTTAACTGCCTTGTATCAACAAATGACCACATGAATGCTGATTTTTGTTGTTGTTGTAATTTTGATTGAGTTATTTAAGTCGTTTCGGTATAAAGGGTCCCCTTTATCCTTTGCAGTCCTTGTGCAAGCTGTTCGCAAATACAAGGATGTTCCAGGCTGCTAACCTTATATACACCGGGGTGGTGGGCGGGGTGGGGTGGGGCGGGGGGGGGGAAGCGGCGACAGCAATGTCAAATCTCAGCTCGGACAAAGAAGTGGTTCTGCTCCATCTCACCCTATGTAAACACCGTACCACAAGCACACAATCGCACGAGCACCCGGCGAGCGGCTGGGTTTTGATTAGGAAGCATGGCCGGGCCCCAAGTGTGGGCCCCTATCATCACCCTTTCATGATTACACACACACATACACTTTTACTTATATGCAGACGCACACACAGACATTCATGGGGCCATTATAGCTGTCTCTCTTCAGAGTGACAGCCTTTCATATCTGTCTGTCTCCAAGCCAAGTGGTTATCATCTGTGCACCCAGCCATTAGGAAATGTCACAAACACACAGACTACAACATGCACGCACATGCGCACACACACACACACACACACACACACACACACACACACACACACACACACACACACACACACACACACACACACACACACACACACACACACACACATATACACACACAGACCGCACGCAAGCACAAGGCTGTGCACATAAGCACACACACTATTTTTTCAGGAAATGAGGTCCAATTAGATGTAATCAATGGCGGATAAGTAAAAAGCATTTCAAAAAATTCAATGCTTTTAATTTTTTTAATAGATTTTTCCACTAATTTGTCGCTCTTCCCCCCACTCCCTTTTGCTTGCTCACTCTTTTTCTCTCCCCATCTCTCAGGGTGACTTTCGAGCACTCAGAGATTGACAGAACAAAAGAGATTGTTGTGGAGATACTAATTATTTAATGAATTCTTTATTTATTTTAAAAGTTCCCTGCGTGGCGATGTGCCCAGACTGTTACTGTAGATGGAAAATTACAGGCTGGAAGACAGTGAGTGACACATGAACAGAGGCGGAGGGGCAGGGGGGTGGGCCGTGCCATCCAAACATGCCCATGCCCTTAAAGCCATGGCAACCCCCACGACCCCCCATCCTGCCAGACCCCCCACTACCACCACCAATCCCTTGCAACACACCCGCCCTCCACTCCCACCCACCTCCATTTGCCACATTCCATTTCAACAAAACTGCCATATTAATCGCGTGTGCTTGCTTCAATCCGGCTTCTTTTTGTGTTTGTATGTGTGTGTGTGTATGTGTGTGTGTGTGTGTATGTAACTCTCTGTTCAAACTTCCAATTTTCCAGAAACAATCCTTAAAATGACAACAAATGACAGCCAATTTCCCTCAGCAAGGGGCCACATGTCCACTACAATGAATGCAAACCACAAAAAAAAAGTCTTTTTTGAACATAACAAGCTTTTGTCAAATGATGTGTCCTCTCCCCCCAAAACCGATAAGTAGGGCATGGGGAGAGTAGGCCACTAAAGACCCGGTCATTATTGATTTGACAAGTGAGTGAATAATTCATTTCTAGTGGCAGGCATCAGCTGGGACAAACGTTTATGACTACTACTGTTGCTATGAGAGACGCACCCCAAATCTGACCTATCGTCCGTCTCCGTCTCTGCCACCAGTCTGTTATGTAGTCTAGCACTCTGATACTGTACATCCTGTGCCCCACCTTCCACGGCCTCCTTCGCTTTAAGGGAACTCTTCTTATGGTCTGTAGTAATAATTCCAAATGTTCCTTTCAATCCCAGATTTTGTATGATTTCTCCAGCCAAGTGCCGCTTAATTTACGATCATTTCCAGCTTCCCCGCAGCTCTTGGCCAGCAGGACACAAGGACAGCTTTATGCATGGGTGTAATTCACACACTCATTGGCACAGGCCCCAGCAACTGCCTGCTATACAGAAAGGAAAAAAAAAACTGATTTAGACACTACCTCAGCAATAGGAGATATTAGAAAACAGACAGTTTTGATTGGCTGAGTCATGTTCAAAGCTGTTGCCTGATAAACACAGATGTGACTGCTGAGCTGCTAATATAAATCAGACATCGCCATTCATGCTACTGGGCAGATGAATAACTGCTAGTTAGCAAGTGGTTACGACATGCACAGTAGTGCAAATCTGCTATAAGTCAATCTTATTAGTGCTAACAAAAACACCGGGGAGATGAAAAACAGCCCTTGTGGTGGTAACCTTACAGAAAGGTCGCAGGCTGATTCCAGGATTTAACTCACTAAGTCTCAGCGCCCATCTGAAATGTACAAATCACCGGCCTAACCATGACTTTGCCTCGCCGCCATGACTTCTTTAAACAGCACCACTTAAACAGGATCTCGCAGTATCACCGGCTATTCTGGTAAAATCGGAATTACATCAAGTCTTTGACACACACACACACACCTTGTGAGGAAATGACTGGGAGCTGAGCAACCCTGAACCTATCCCATCTGTACACAATAAAAAAAAGAACTCCAGCAATTTATTCGACAATAAAGGAACAGTCGTGCTCTTGAATAGAGCTCTCGGGGTGTCTCGAGTGAAGAAAGGCAGAGTTAGCTCCAATCTGTACTTGGACTACCTGCTGAGTTACCAGATCCCCAGCGAGTGTGAAGTCAAGCAG
>NC_137658.1:4972354-5217354 GCF_963422515.1 Blennius ocellaris | reverse complement strand
TTCTTTGAGGAGTTATCCCTCAGCGCAGAGAATCTCTATGTCTGTAGAGAAAAGGTTATTCACCATAACGTATCACACCTTTTTGTTTTGTTTTTTTTGTATGAATTTCACGTGATACAATACTATTTGATTTTGTGCAGAAAATCTGTAATTTGGGTTTTCCACTGACCATTTTTGGCTCACTCGCATGTTATCTCACTAACCTCTATATCGGCTATTAACCCTGCATATCTCAAAAAGCTGATGTTATTTCATCTTGGTTGGTGTGGATGTGCCGGTGACTTTGTGACTGAGCCAGTTTGCCACGGTAACCCCTGTTGGCCCACATGAAAAGCTTCTGACTCTGTGTAGAAGCCGTCTGAATGAAACGGAGGCCTAGGTTGAGAAAAAGCCAGACAGTGCCCAGAACACGACAGCAGAGCCCAGTTGGCCTCCTGACAATCTGGCCGACAATACCAGCAGACTTAGCACTCACTTTTTACAAGGGCTGCCTCAAATTGCTTCTCTCTTTCTCTCTCTGCGGCACCCACAAAAGAGTGAGTGGCAAATTGAAACTGAACTTTATTTGAGGCTGTAGCCAGACATAGTTCGTAATAAGTATGGTTACCCTGATCCAAATAAATAATCACCATCAAAGGAAACTGTCTGAAACACAGATTTGGCTATTCGGACTAACTCTCCATAAAGCCTCTAAAGTGGAATAGAACTTTGGGCTCAACTCAAATGAAAAGGGGATTTCTTTTCTTCTTCTCACTCTATTCTAACTCTTCCTCTTTTCTCTTTTTACTTCTTCTTCTTGTCTGTTGAAACATGTGGTCAGCTGTTATGCTTCCATGTGGTCAGATGATCAAAGCTGGGGAGCAGCAGTAATTGTCCCCCGCTGAAGTCCTGCCCCGGCTGGGATCAGGATCTCAGCAGGTGGGGGGGACAGCCATGAGAACGGAGGGAGCGGGTGGAGGAACGCAAGAGGCCCTGCCTGGCAGAAATAAAGACTTCCTAAGGGCTGCTCTCTGACAACAGAGCCCCAAAGGGAGAGTGAAAAATGAAGCCTCCACACATTCGAAGGGGTTTTCACTCAGGGAAAGGGGCCGCAATTGGGGTGAACATTAGGGAGAGAGGGCAAGATGGAAAGCATAAGAGAATAGGATTATAATATTTGCTCAGAGCGAAGAGGAACAATTGTGTGCCCCCTTTCACAGTGTCCTTAGAACTGGGCCTGTGTCGAATCTGAGGTTTTTTGATGGTTCATGAAATATGGATGCTGTTTATTTCACCTGCTAACCCTGCGTTCTTTGGTCAAACACAGTCTGCTGGCAAACACTATCACTGGCAAAAAAAAAGAGACAAACTACAGAAATAAATTTGGCAGCCTTCCTTGTAGAACACACAAATACACGAGCCACTGACAGGGGTGTAAACACAAGATAGTTCACTTTTTCCTCTCACGAGCAGGCCAACAAACACATGATTACCATACACAAACAAAAATTCACACACGGAGGTGGGGAAAGACCAAGCATACCTTGGCCAGTCAGTGTTTACCTGAAGACCAGAGGGAGCTGTGAATGCTCACAAGCCGGGCTACTTTGCATGTATGTGGGAGCCCGCAAAACACTTCTCGCTGCTGTCCGTCATTTTGATTGCCCAGCATGACTCCTCCACCCCAAACCTCCCAACACCCCCACCTCGCAACACCCCCCCCCCCCCCCCCCCACTATCCCGGCCAGATGGCTTTTTTTTTTTTTTTTTTTCTAACTGTCTGTGGGCTCTTGTACCTCTGCTCCACCACACTAAATCCCTGAGATGGCTGGGTGGAGCGGAGGGTTTGAAACTCCGCGTGGACAAATGGTTCGGAGGTAGCAGAGCAAATAAAACGGATTAAGAGGAGTCTTTTCACAGATACTTCAAAACTATTTTGGCGCTGAGCCATAGATCTCCCCCTCCACCCCACCTCCGCACGGCTACATACCCCCCCCCCCCCCAACCCCCCCACATAGAGGAAAAGATCAGACATTGACAAAGAATTTTCTAAGATTTAAAAGTGCTTGCATTACCAATGCAAATCAAAACCAGTTTCATCAGACATATTTATCATAAAGAAAACAATAAGAGATTACTCACCTATTTACTCATTCTCTGTCATTATTTGTCCAGTTTTTCCACAGAGAGGATTTGGAATATTAGACATGAACTGCAACGCTTCCCTGAACACCGGCTAGAAGTTCCTCTGTGCTAAATAAAATCTTGCAGTCAGCCCATATCGTCCTGTGTCCCTTTTAGTTGTGCATCAAAGACATATTTCACTGTAACATCATGTGTGCAATCTAATGCCAATGCACATTTCGACATCACTATATGACTCATGCATACATATGTCACATATCATGTGCACATACATATCACATATCGGGTCTGATATTTTCCCACCAGCACCATTCAAGTTGACTAACATTGATTTAAAGCTTTCTGTTCTCCCACCTAGGTTTAAACAATTTATTATTTTTTTTCACTATAAACAACAGTCATTTAAGAACAGTCTTTGAACCATTTCAACTGTAAAGCATAGTGCAGACCCACTCACAGCACAGTGCATCAATAGAAGTTGATATGAAGGAAATCCATATGTCACCTCTTGGCTCTTTCCAGCCAAAGGTTAGATTCTTGACTCCCCGCTGTCTCCTGTCATTAGGTTGCTTGGCAACGGGCTGCAGGCTATAATTAGCTTAGCAAAATTAAGATTTCCATTTTGTTAACACAAAAACACTTATCTGAAAAGTGTCACATATTCTCTGAAAGAGATTCCAAAGGCATGCATTGAAATATGACTGATGTTTTTTTTCTTCCTTTTTTTTTTTTTCTTGAAGACTTGGCATGCTACGTCTGTCACTACTGAGTGAGATGTACAAGTGCAGCTGTTACAACATACTTAATGAAAAATCATAAGATGGGGCATGATATCACTCTGCGAGCATCTGTCAAGTGTTATTCTCATATGTTTGGAGCTTACTAATTTCAAACTGTTTAAGTATTCCTCCATGCTCCACACATTTCTTCAGCAAAAAATAAGTCCTAAAGGAACATTAAATCTTTTATACCCCCCCCCCCCCCCCCGCCCCCATACTTCTTTATGCATCCACCCACATCTTAATGAAGTCACAGGCCAGTAGCTGAATCGTGATCTCAGTCATGTTAGTGTTGTCGGCCCTGCAAGGAAACAAAGCAGAAACACGGAGGAGCCACTAAACTGCACTTAACCCTCCATCCTGGCTGTGGTGGGCCTCATATGTCAGCCCTTCATCTAGCCTTCCATCATCGTAACTATCAGTGTATCAGGTACATCCCACAACCGCCACCCATCACAGAGCCAGTCATCTAGTTATGACTTAAAGTGGAGGCAAGCGACAGCAGCTCCTGCTGACGTGTTACCAGGCAGCAGCGACAAGGTCACCAGGATCACTCAATTAGCCGGGGTGACAAAAGACGCAGCAGGATCCAGCCCAGCATCCCCCCCCCCCCCCCCCCCCCCCCCCCCCAACACCAACAGAACATCAGCCACCACAAGCAGGGGCCCGTCTGCCTGCCTTTACGTGTGCGAGTTGTTCATTATCATACGCGTAACGTAATAAACATGGTTTTCCCGTTGAAGATACAGAGCGTTGCCGGTTTGTGCCAGAATTCAATATGCTCACGTTCATGCCAAACAATCTACAGATGACTCTCTCATCTCGCCCAAAGAATACTAGGATCCGCAGCACAGCGCCAGAAGAAGGAGCCATGTGAAAACGTGAAATCACAAACTGTAATGTTTCTGTAGCTTTTGGTATGTGAAATCTGGCACAGCCCTTCTGCACATATTCATATTCAATTATACACATTAAAAAAAAGGTTTTTTGCTTTGTATGTAGCATGGTTAGGTTAGGACTGCAAAAATATTTGATTTTTATTACAGAGGGAAAAATATATTGAGAAGTAACACCTTGTGCTTTAAATCAGTTTTTCCATCTTAAACAAATGTTTTTTTCCCCAAGTATGCACATACAAATCATTAAAAATATCACAAATATTAAGAATCCATTTTTAGATCATTTCAGCATGAATACTTTACATTGCTGTAAAAACCAAACAATGCAAAAAAGTATGGGGATTTTTTTTAAGGGTTTTATGCAAAGTCATATTCTAGATTCATCGTTACTCATTGAGAAGTAAAGTATTTCACTAATAGTCAAATAGTCACATCATTTTTGGATTACTTGATTAAAGGAGCTTCTGCCTCAGATGAAAAATGGCCAATCGATCTGATAACCTGCCTAAAATCTGTAGTCCTATGTTGTATTGCAAGAAAGGTTTGTGGACGGCCACAGCATGGGCTGATGAGACAGAAACTACATGATTGCACAGCGAGACGGCTACGAGCTCCTTTCAACAACCAATACCATTGCAAAGTGACATGGTGATCAGAGCCAAACCAGCTCTGCAACAAAACCATAGTTTACAGACTCCCGAGTCAGCAAAACTTTGGACAACGTCCAAACTCTAAGTCTATTTTCATACCAAGCTTTTTCACCAACACATATATGGTACTAAAACAAGAAATGGATTCTCTGAATTAAAAATAATCAAGGTTTTTTTTGTGCCTTGAAGTACGTCGTTGCAGTTTTTCACTTTGTTTTAGAGGAAAGTCACATTGTTCAGTCAAACTTACTGGCAGACTCCAGTTCATGAAATCCAGGTTCTGCAACAACAACAACAACAACTTGCCAGTCCAGTGTATTATGTTTAGCAGTCCTCATCCCAAAACGATTCACTTTACACCAGAAAAGAGTCGCAAATGTACAAAATGTTCCTGCCTATCAGACAACAAAATAAATTAGTTAAGCATTGATTGAAAAATCAACAGAATTGCAGGTTTTGCTGCTTAATTATTGTGACCCAGGCATCACATCGGAAGTTTAAACATTCAGTTGAGAGAGTCCAGGGTAGTTTTGCCACAACATGCAGCTGTGCTCATATTTTGTGCAGCTATCTGCAGACACAAACGTCTTGTACATATGTGTCTTATGTGACAATCT
Source organism: Blennius ocellaris (assembly GCF_963422515.1). Taxonomy (NCBI): domain Eukaryota; kingdom Metazoa; phylum Chordata; class Actinopteri; order Blenniiformes; family Blenniidae; genus Blennius; species Blennius ocellaris. The sequence goes on along the minus strand of NC_137658.1, from coordinate 5,212,285 downwards.
CTCCGTCAATGTACATTTTTCTCATCCGGTGTCTGTCAGTCTGTCAGGGCCATCTGTGTGTATTCCCTGTTTGTGGCAACCAGCCTGACTGCTTTTCTCCCTCTCTTGCAGGGAAAAAAAAAAAGACTCCTGTCTACCTTTATGCTCAGAATTTCTTTGTGGCGAAGATTAGACACAACCTAGTGCATTTTTTTTTGTGTTTCCTGTTGAGCTGATGAAGCTGAAGATATATTGCCAGAGGTGCCTGTGTTAGAATGGCAGAATTGTTCATTAGAATATTTCTCTGATTGATTCTCTGATTGATGAGTCTTCACCTTAACTCTTGGGCAGGAGTAGTGATTGTAGATGAATACATCCAGCCTTGCATTCACACACGCACACGCACACGCACACACACACACACACACACACACACACACACACACACACACACACACACACACACACACACACACACACACACACACATACACAGAGGTGGAAATAAAAAAGACTTAAAGGAAAGCAACTCTCCTGAGCCTTTCAAAGGCTTTTTGTTGGATAGTGGGCGCATGCATGTGACCACTTGAGTGTGTGTATATATATATTGTATGTGGTTATAGGCAAGTCCTGAATCCAATGGAGGGCTTTTTGGAAGAACGATAAGACTCTTAAAGCCTCCTGCATCGTTGAAGTTCTCTTATTGAGTGCATTCCCTTAGTAATCACAGGATCGTGCTGCCACTCACTTCCATCCATCCATCCATCCAGGCAAAATTGTTCTACCTTTTACACAGCGTCACTGCACCAACAATGTTATCATACCAGAGGACAAAAGTTTAAGGAGCTGCTCGTTGCCAGAGAAAACAGATGGTTGAAGTCCATCATTTCACCTTTTTCGTGACAGTGTTTTCTGTTCTCCCTCTCCAACATGAGAGAGTGGAAGTGTGAGCAGAGAGAACATGAGGTAGTTGACTAATTGACTGGCTGAATGCTGAGACTGGTGTATTATTAGAACGCAAGAGCGAGCAAGTGAGCTGGAGAAAAGATGTCGGAGAGCTAATGCTGCCACATGAAAAATCAGTGAGAACAAACTGTACTTCATAGTGGCAATGAGCCCCGCAATATACCTTCAATCATAACGTATTTAAGCTGAAGTTTTAAAGGCCCAAATGCAAGGCAAACAGTCGGTCAGGGCAGTGAAGCAGCTGGCTGTGGAAGCCTTCGGCAGCTGCTCTCATCCTGCTGATAAATACAGTCATCAAAATAAACATGCCTCAGAGACCAATGAACTTTATGTCTCAATTCATTGCATTTGTATGGTGCAATTTAAATTCCAGGTTTGTTTTTCTTGTGTCCTCCTCCTCTAAAACCCCCATCACACACCAAGCAGGTATGGCGAGTTTACACTTCACTAACGGTCCCCTTTTGGCGACTGTTAATAGCCCAGTGATGATCTTCACACTCCGCAGACAATCACACGTCACCTTGTGTCGCCACAAACTGGTCATCGACACACACAAGACGGGAGAAAAGGAGGGTCTAATTTTAAAGAAAAAGTCAGGTTGAATAGCTGACTTGTCAGTGCTTTCTTATCCACTTAACAATGCTCAATTAAGCCAAAGACATATTTCTTATCATACTGTATATATGAAAGGTTTAACATTTTCAGAAGAAAAAAAATAATCCGGAATATAAACATACCATAAAATCATTACTGTGGTGTTTGTAGAACTGTCATAAAGCAGGAGCTTGACGTCTACTGGAAACAGACTCAGAAGTCTGAGAAAAAAATAAAAAACTTTTTTACAACCCTTTAGTCTGGTAGGTTCATGCAGGCTTTTAATATTGACATTGGGAAAAAATGTAAACAAAAGACATGCCAGAAAGCTGTTGTCACTTATATTACACCACAGAACAGTCAAGCGTTTCCCAACAATAGTGCGAGCAGGTCTGAATGAAAGGCAGCGCATGTGGGTTTGTTGTGGTGTGACTTCTCAAAGCTGAGAACTCACCAAGAGCTTGTTTTTTCTTTTTTTTAATGTATGAGGAGTCAAAACAGCAGCAGGAAATCGCCCAATGCATGCACACATAAACCTTATCAAAGACGGGGAGGAAAGTTCTGGTGGTTCGGATGCCTTTGGTGCGGTTTGACTGAAGTCTAATAACAGATTCGATTTTCTGGAAGCCGAATGAACATTTCTGATCAGCTTGATTTGCCAAATGTGAACACACCCTTAAAGATCATCATTTCTTATAGATTAATTCCCCACATCTGTTAATAACACTGAGCGTTGTGCTCTTCGACTGGACCTTTTTATTTTGTCAACAAGGCTATAAAGTTGGTGATGACAGAGGATAAAATACAATAAAGAGAAAGATTTGGCCTTGTTTGTTGGCTGGGATTTCACAAATTGTGAAAGCAGATCTAGTTTAAAGGAGTTAAAGATGAGCGGCGGTTGTAGTAAAGGGAGGCGAGAGAGACAGCAAAGCAAAGACCATGCATATATGACACCTTTGTCTGTTGACTCGCCATGTGTGTTGTATTTAATTAGCTGTAATCCAATTGAAGGCTATGGCTTCCTGTTAAGAGAGGTGCAAAGGGTCTAAATAAACACCTTAAAAGACTATTAAACACTAGAGATGCGACGCGCCGCCTGCAAGAAGACGAACCCCTGACCTTCCGGACAAACTGAGGACCAATCCACTCGTCAGGCGAGACCTGACATCTCGGAGTTGCCTCATAACTGCGCTGGTTTAACTTTATCTGATCTATAGAAGAGTTGTTGCTGGTTATTGCTACTTATTAAAGCATAGAAACAAGGAAGAGGGACACACAGTGAGAGGGAACTGAAAGGATAGAAAAATGAAAGTAAAAGGATGTGCAAGATCAAGAAAAAGGCTGTTTTGGATGAAAAAAAGAGAAAAGAAAAGGCTGTCGGTTCTTATCTCACTTTCATCGGATGTTGCCCAGGGGTGTCATTAAGGTACGTTTTCAGGAAAAAATATGTCATTTTCAAGGGAGATCAAAAAATGAGGCGAGCATGTGTTTCTAACTAGAACTCCATCACATTCACAGAACATGGTGTTATTAGGTTATTATGATAGTGATCGCTTTCCCTCATGAAAGCCTCAGTTTCAAAACCGCCCATGAGCCAAAGGTGTCAGCTTGTGAAGGCTCTCTCTCCGAAGCTCATCCAATCAGTCTCATATCATCATCCAAGCCTGCTATGCTGCAAATAAATGAAATTCAGTATATACATGATGTAGAACAATTGGTTTGAGGGGTACAACAGTTGGTTGATGCAGAAGGCATGGGCCTTTTTTTTTTGGAGGAATAAATAAAGCTGAGTGGTCAAAAAAGACTGATTGGAACATGGCTGAAAACCATGGCAACAGACTCCTTAGTAAACAGTTTATGGAAGCCCAGTAGGAAACCCGGCAGTTGGGTAAAGACAGCCTTGCGCTAATCAGTGCATACCAACACCTCCAGTGCCCAAACCTCCATGAATTTCTCTGGAACAGATGTGTCAGCCCTTACTAAGAGCGGCTGCAGTGTCTTAGCCAATCAAAATTGTATTCCCTTAAAGAGGATATCTGCATAAATTACCGAGGGAGGAGATCCATGTGCTTATTATTTAATGTATTCACTTATTCTGTCAGAACTGAAAGTTACGCTCCTTCGTGAGCTGGAACAAAGAGTAACTCCACAGTGCATGCATGACAAGCTCCTTTCCGTCTTTGTGCTCGGATGTTACCTCCGGACGAAAAGGTCAAACTTTCAAAGAACTTTACTGCATGCACTGGCAAAAACCGATGAATTTTAACTCCATAATACAAGTTCGTGACCATCCTGCCTCTTCAAAATAGCAGACACATCGCAGGACATAATAATCCACGCACATGCATATGCAGATGTGCACTCTGACACTTTTCCTTTTTAAGATGTCTTTGCACAGTCGGTTCTTTCCCCAAAAGTATTGTGCCTTTTTCATCTGAACAATCATCAAAATGATCATCTCCTGGGTAAAATTTGAGAAGCTCAATGGTGAAATAACACTTCTGAGGTCAAGGGGAATCCTGTAGTTGTGACTGCTCTGCACGGCGGGTTGTTGCCAAGTTGTGATGGTGAGGTGGCCGTGGCTGCAGTGGATGGATAAGGAGGAGGGGGTGAGGTGTGGGGGGGCTGCCAGTGCAGATGCCCACAGACAGACCGCCTTGCCTGAGAGCTGCCGGATCCTCAGACAGCTCTCTCCATCACCCCATCCAATTCTCCCTCCCCTCCCGTTGCCATCTGTGAAGCGCACACACACACACACACACACACACACACACACACACACACACACACACACACACACACACACACACACACACACACACACACACACACACACACACACACACACACACACACACACACACAGAGAGAGAGAGAGAGAGAGAGAGAGACACGGCACCCACTAACTAAGAGGCAGAGGGACACTTAGCCACGTTAGCAGCCTTACTAAGACCGCTGTGCCGGGTAACTGCTGACACGCTTTAAAAAGCCTCAGAGAGAGTGAGAGTTGGTTAAGAAGGAGAGAGGGAGGTAAGCAGAGCTGCTGAGCCAGATGGTCGGTTTAAGCTTAGCTAAGCGCTGAAGGAGATTGAGATACCAGCCAGGTGAATTTTCCCCTCAATTTTTTTTGACAGGTGGGCAGAGGAGAGCCGTCTGGGGTTGACAGCGCTGCCATGATTTCAATAAGCAGCTACCGTGTGGCGTGTGCAGCCGTGCTGATGGTGCGACTGTTTTTGTGCGTGAATATGTATGTGTGTCTGTTAATCTATTTCGACATGTCCATATGGGCAGTGTGTGTGAGGGTACGGTCACATTTTGTTTATGGTTTATATTTCGTGCGTATGTGTGTGTGTGTGTGTGTGCGCGCGCGCGCGTGCGTGTGTGTGTGTGTGTGTGTGTGTGTGTGACACATGCATGGTGAGCTGCGATGGTTTAGCCCAGTACTCACATCAATTACAGTGGTGTTGACAAGTTTAATGACAGAGTTAGGACCTCTAATAGGCAAGGCTGTCACAAAGACGAGGAAGCTACCGCTTTCAGCACTCAACACGTCTCTTTTCTTCCCTCCTTTCTCTGTGCTATTCTTACTTTTCCTTCTTCTCTTTTCAAATGTTTCCTTATTGTTCCTTTTTATGTCCATTATCAGGTTAAAAAGCAATGGAAGGTGATGATGAGCTTCTCAGACGTTTATTGCCATGTTTTCTCTGTAACCATCCAGTTATTTTTCAGTTGTCACAATGAAGCCAAACTTTTTTCTTTTTTCTTTTCAAGTCCTAATGTGGACGTGGCCTTGGAGACCAGAATGTTCTTGAAGAGGCACTGATTTCACACTGAAATAAAGTCTTTTTGAAGAGTGAAACGTACCCCCCAAAAAATAATGTATCAGGGGATGGTTTGGTGGGTAGTGGTTGGAACTGTTCGTTCACAGCAACAAAAGCGGTGTTTGATTCAGGGCTTTGTGGCATTTGCATCTTCTCTATGTGCCTTCATGAGCTTTATCCAATAAACCAGTTTCCGCTCAAAGTGGGAAGACATGACATTTAGAGTGATGGTTTACTTTGCCTTCCATCCAATTTTAGCTGGGTTACCACCTATTATAGTAAACTAACAATTACTGGATTTTTCACCTATATTGTCAATTTCAGCAGGCAAGAAAAACACTGGCAGTGCAATGTAGCGAAATATGATTTAGATTTCAGTGCATCTTATCCTAGATTAAACCTTGAAAAATGTTGCTTTGTTGACTCAAACGGAACTAGATGAGTGCACCATCTCTATTGTAAATTAGGTTGTAATTGAGTATTGGTATCACCAGGATTTTTTAATATATTAAAGACATTTTGATGAAAAAAAATATATATGGAAGAGCTGTTCACTGCTCTCTAACAGTAGGCAGTTACCACATCGATCTGAAACTCAAAGAGTCAAATCTGCCATTAATAATTAATGATTAGTCTGGGAGAGGCAAATGCATTTCGTGATCACTACGGTGAATGGAGACCGTGCAGATTTGCACATACAAGATAAAAGTGCTCTTGCATAGATGAGCTGTGTAGCTCCCCAATGGCACACGCACAGACACACATTTCTGTGCACACAGTTGCATTGGCTCTAATCTGTAATGCATCCAATATGTGGAGCTATTGGCCAGCACTATGGGAGGCAAAGCTACATGGCACACATAAACCTGCACGCTAGCCTCCATACAGCTATCCAATCAGCATCTTGCCTGGCTCTTGTGCCAATGGGCCAATCAGATGGTCCAGATGCAGCCCACTCCCCAACCCCCCACAGCAACACACACACACACACACACACACACACACACACACACACACACACACACACACACACACACACACACACACACACACACACACACACACACACACACACACACACACACACAGATGCCACCTTGCACTACACACCAGACAGACACTTTGGATTACATCGAAGAATCACAGCTGGATTAGTGTGTGTGTGTGTGTGTGTGTGTGTGTGTGTGTGTGTGTGTGTGTGTGTGTGTGTGTGTGTGTGTGTGTGTGTGTGTGTGTGTGCGTGTGTGTGTGTGTGTGTGTGTGTGTGTGTGTGTGTGTGTGTGTGTGTGTGTGTGTGTGTGTGTAGGTGCGTGCGAGGGACAGATTATCTTCTCTCATAAAAAGAAAGTAGCCTCATAACAGATCACTACCACCCAGCATCCACCCACACAAAGCTGATAGGAAATGACCACTGAAGGGAGGCTGGTCACTACACAACAGAGTGATAAAACAACAGAGATACATGTGAGAATAACAGAACGAGCGAGAGACAGGGGAAGAGTGGGTATGGGAGTGAGCGCTTCAAAAAAGCAGGCAGTCATTGAATCATTCGCGCACACAATGCTTTGGCCCAGATCAACCGGAGAGATAAAGGAAGAGGATTATGCTCTGGCTGTAAGACTTAAAAGTATTCTGAGTCTCCTCTGACTCTCTGCCATTTCTACAAAGTCACCCTGGACAATGAAACTGTCTGTTAGCATAGTGATTAGAACAAAAAAAAAACCAAAAAACCCCCAAAAAACACACATTCAACTGCAAAGTATGCCGTAGTGATGTAGAGGTCATTTAAACCCACCAAATTAAAAGGAAAAAGTTCAATACAGTGAAGTACAAGCTATGTGATGTGGTGATGTTTACAATGTGCACAAAGTGAACTGGACTTACTGGTGATTCAGAGATCTGCTTTAATCCTATTTCAGGTAGCAGGTGTCAATCCGCAGATAAAGAAAGTCAGTCACTTGTCAATTACTATCCGTAACAGATAAGCTTCAAACACATATGGGAGATATGTGTCCTATCATTATCATTATAAAGTGAGTGGACAGTCTATTAGCTTTGGTGCATTAAAATAATTTAAGGGTGAAGGTTTGCATCTTTTCCAAGTCTTCCCTTCAGATGGCAGTAGGACTTACTGTGCTTTCATTTCCCTTAGTGGCTGGCTGACAGCGATGCTTCTTTCTGATGACTTTAAATAGCTTATTGATTTCTGTAAAAAAAAAAAAAAAAAAAAGCAGGAATGAGCAGACTAGTTTTTTTTTCCCCCCTTGGCCACCTCGTTTTGTGTGTGTTTTTTTCCTGTCATGCCATTGGTATTATCAGGGTCAGCTTTATTGTGGTACAAAAAAAAATGTTGTTTACTCACTCTGGCTTCTGCTGAAAATAAAAAAAAAAAAGTGGAGGAAAAGCAAACACATAAAAACCCTTGGTGTGGTGAGAGTCTGCACTGTGTTAGCGCTGAAGAGCAGTCATGGAGAAACTTATCCAAACGGGTTGGATGCATAATGGGTTATAATCTTGTTGTGGACAACCTTCCCAGCCAACAACACTACTATTTCAAACAGTGACCTTGGCCTCAGCCCTTAGCTGGCCTTTCCCCTGCCACAGACCCCAGATGACAGGTTTATTGTCATAATGCCTATAGACTTGTTGGATTAATTCAAACTTCAAATGTCAATTAAATGAGTGTTGCCCCTGTGATAAGAAGACCCCACTAATTGTTGCTCCCTCCTCCTCCTCCTCCTTCTTCCACTCTGCACATTTTTTTTGCCTCCATCCCCTCCTCCTTCTCCTCCTCCTGCCATTTTCCACATGGTGGAGCAGGGAATCGGGCTTTGTGCTGTTGGGCCCCATGCCCCATGTCAAAGATGGCTCCTCAGCCTCTTCCCCCAGCCACGCTCCTCCTCTGGGACTCTCAGTCCTTCCTCAACTCCAGCATGTAACAAAAAGATGGGCCTAAACCGTGTGTGTGTGTGTGTGTGTGTGTGTGTGTGTGTGTGTGTGTGTGTGTGTGTGTGTGTGTGTGTGTGTGTGTGTGTGTGTGTGTGTGTGTGTGTGTGTGTGTGTGTGTGTGTGTTTAGGGCACGTATAGATCACAGAAGCGTGAAGGAGTATATAGGGTTGAGTGGGTACGCATTTCATCCTGTTTGGAGTCGAACCACCAAGACCCGGGACAGGATGCTCGCAAACGTCCGGTAACACTCGTGTCACGCAGTCCCCCACGTGCACCCTGGCAGATAATTACCCCCAACAGCCTCTGGAGAGCAGAATGCCCATTCGGGCCCCATAACCGCTTTAGACAAGGGCCATGGCACACCCAAGAACCTCCTTCTTTGTCTATCTCCCAAACCATGTGTTTGTTTTACTTGACTCTGTGAACTTGATCTGTGGATCTTAGCAGCGTTATGTTGTGGTGCATCCCAGTGGGGTTGGAATAAATTATACAAAATCCTGCAAGGAAACACCACTGAAAAAGATAAACTATCCCTTTAACATGTCATGGTTTACTATGTTTGTGATGTGGCCGCCCATAAATTTAACTTGAGGAAAATTATACACCTTCGGCTTGTATTTTCTTCTAGAAGTGCAATTTCAAGAAGCCAAGCTGGAATGGTTTTACACTAATGTAAAGTCTCCTTTACTATTCTCTCGTCATGATTTTACTGCATATTCTGTGAGTCATCCCTTTCATTTCCAACCCAAGTAGTTAGTGCAGGTGCTGGATGAATGCACCGAAGTAAAAACTGGTATATTTCCCGCGTGCACAGCGATACACCCACACACATATGCCCTGCTCTGATCACTTTGACAAGTGTGTCATGTTTTCTCTGTCTGGGAACTCTACAATATTGGGTCTTTGAAAAATCCCATAAAGCGCAAGCGAGACATACAACTCTGCTTCAGTTTTTAGGAGAGCTCTAATCACCCCTCATCACAATTAAACACAGTGGACAGGAGCTGCAAACACAGGGTGACATCTTAAAACTGTGTGAATGGTCTCTGCGCCCAGTAGCCCCCTCCCTGTCACCTAATGTTCAACACTAACCAACCATCACACAGACCTACATTCATAGGCCGAACCACAATAGAAAACACTGCAGCGGGCCAGTGTAGCCCAGACGGTTTCGTTTGCACTTTATCAGACCATACAAAACAGAAACGCCTCATTGAGCCACAATTTGCAGCTAGTTTCCTACAAGAAGCAAAACAAAGAACGGGGCGGCCTGGTCTTCCTTTTTGTGCCAAAGCAGCGGACCAGAGAGAGCACACACACAAACACACAGCCAGAGTAGGGGAAGTACAGGCAGGGAGGGAAACAAGTGGGGACATCAGAACAACGCACTCCAGAACACGTCTGTTGCATCCTTCAAAAGCTCAACGCGAGTCAGCTGCTGAGCCGTGGAGCCGTTAACCGGCAGCTCAAATTGATTAAACAAACAGCATTGCGCACACCTGCACCACAAAGTCTGTCGAAAGGAGTTTGGGAGTTGAAATGTAAGTTTTTCATCCTCAATAAATAACCACCACAACTTCAGTTTCTTACATCAACCTTGTTACAGCAGCCACAGGAGGGAACAATGGCTTGTCCTCATGACTGGGTCATGGACATGGCAGCGATTAAAAACCGCTTGGGGATAAAATACTTCTGTTGGGGCAGTCACTCTTCTTCTACCTCCCTCTCCTCTGCTTCCCCCTCGTCTTGGTCCCTTCTCTCTCGTTGACTTGCTCGCTCTTCCTCTCTCATTTTACTACCACGATAATTCCTGAGTGAGTGGGTGAGTGTGCTTTGTTTGCGTGAGCACGGTTGAGGCTGAAGTCCCGTTTGTGCATTTGTGTAGTCATGCGAAAGCGCGTGTGAATGAGTGTGTTGCCCATGGATGAGTGCTGTGGCTGTGTGTGTATGTGTGTGAGGGAGACAGAAGCCTGCAAAGCGAGAAGGGAGCTTACTTACAGTCAGGCTATCAGACGGACGAAAAGCCACAGTTCGGGAGTTCGGCTGTGTCTGGCCCAGCACATACAACAATTATCTTTGGAATGAGAGAAGTGCAAATGACCGAATAATGTCTGAAGGATAAAGAGCTGTGCATAAAACAGCCTAAATAAACAAAAGCAAAGGGCTGCTATACAATGCATACACAAGACCAGATTCATTAGCATGCGAACAAGATCAAAATGCTTTCTCAAGTTCAGTCCATCCTGCTTTTCAAAGAATTTCTTATCACAGCACGCCGAAGTGCAATCCCCACGCAACCCCACCCCCCCACCCGCCCGCCAGTACCCCCACACGCACCATATCACCCCACTACCCCTCCAAGCACCTCCAACATTACAGTGCAATTTGAAACTGAGAAGAATAACCCCTCTGGCAGAGTAAATTACATTGCCATGGCAACATGGTGAAGTCGAACTCCTGACAGATTGAAGGTGCGGATGATGTGCAGATTGTGCTTTCATGTTTGAGTTATAACGGCACCGCCCTTCTCCACCTAACCCCACCCTGACTGTGCCCTGCTCTCCTTCGGCTGGCAGCTGGCGGTCCCAGTACAGGACGGGTGTGTGTGTTGTTTTGTCTGCCTGTGCGTAGATGAATAAATGATGAGAGTTCTGGACCTTTGGGACAGGACTAAGCTGCTGGTCTGGCCCCACCATAGCTCCTCCGTCCTGCCAGTGGGGCAAAGAGGGTCCGGGGTGACCGTTAATTGAAAGTGGCATGGTGATCTGATGACACTGCAGGGATACTTTGGTTTGTCACAACGCGTAAAGACCCTCACATTTCAAGGGTGGCTGCCTTCAAGTGGGAGTTAATCAATGCACAACTTAACGCAGACCACTCTGGACAGAGCACAGTTGCTGGTCTCAGGGTAACCGAGGTTAAGATCAGTGAGATGCTTCAGGAAGACACTCACTTCCCCTCCCGCCTTTGAAGTGATTATGACACAGAAACTGTACCGATGTATTATGTCAACACAGCCATCCGGAAAAGACAGAGCACTAGACGAGCTCATGATTTTAGTATCTTACCTCAGCCGTAACTGGATAGCAGACAGCATCCCTTTAAGCAGACAGCCGTGATGGAGAGCCTGTAAAAGTGGAGATAAAAATGCATAAGCTCGGAGCATCAATCATGGTCAGAAAAGAGTGATTCCATACGCAATCGATTTCCGTGCTTTCTTCACTCCCTACAGCACATGTGATACTATTTCCCAACTATTTTCTTCACACTTATGAAAACATTCGATATGGGGCACTGAAAGATAGAAGAAGAAGAAAAAAAAAGATGTGTATGTCTGGGTAAATTTCACTGTGCCAATGTTTCATATGTTCTCCTTAATTTTTTTTTGTTTGTTTAATGCAGAAAGCTTTAGACACAATGCAGTTCTCATGTCTGAATCCAGTCTGTGCCCTCTCTTTTTTTTTTCCGCCTATCTTTTTCTCACACGCATGCACATTAACAGCCACCCTTCACTGTGCGCTACACTTACTTGTAAAGTTGTGATTTACACTTGTGTACTAAAAACAGCTTGAGACAAACAAACACATTAAAATCACAAATGCTGAGGTCTTTCGTGTGTGGTTGGGCTAATTTATTGAGGCATCCTAAATGCAATAGTGAGACAAACACTCATTAAAAGCTTGCCCACCAAAAAGCCATTTTTTTCACATCATAAACTTGAGTGCCAAAGTGAAATTCGAGTATTACCTTCAGATAACCCTCTGTCATTAATAACTTATGTCACATGTGTGCTCCAGGACCACCTTCAGTGTTTCTCTAAGTGGAATTAAGATCTTTAGAAAGCAATTTACTTTGTAAACACACCATGCAAATCTTGTTTGCCTGGTTGGGGTTCTGAAAGCACTGCGGTTGGTTTCAGAACCCAAGATGGAGATCTTGTGTGTCTTCGAGCCACAACACACATGCATAAACACGCAAACAGCTTTCAAACCTGCACCCACTGCTTGTGTCACCCACACACGCCCATCCCCGTGCTCATCACCACCCCCCCAGGGAGATTGCCCACCTCCCGACCTTCTCCAACTGGGGGGTCAAAGGGAATTTAACACGAGGGTCCCACATTCCTCCAAGGTGATAATTGCTGTAGCTGCTGGCAGGGGGCCATCAGGCGCAGGGTAAACAAGCGGTGACTCTAAGCACCCCCGTTCCCACCCTGCTAAACAGCATGCGTGACTGTGACCTGAGTAAATTATGCCATCAAGTCTAGCGTGACAGCATGTCACCCATCGCAGTGCAGCGGGTCCGTTTGGTGTCTCAACGCCCAGGTGTTTCAGTTAGCTATAACTAAACCATCACCGGGACGAGCCACTTCACACATGCTGTCAACTAAAAGCCACAGGCTGAGGCCATATTAAACACATGAGCAGAGAACCCACAACAAAAAAATGTGCGCAGTATAATCACACCTCGTCCTCTCGATGGAGGGCAAAGCAATAAGTGGGGGCCCTCTTGTCAACAATAAACTAAACTAATTAAAACCACATACTCACACAAGATGGGTAAAAAAACAACAAGAAGAAGAAGACAAAGCTATTTGTCTGCTTTACGATTTAAAAAAATCAAAACAAGCAATAGATTGATTGGGACAAAAAAGAAAACAAATAAACAAATGTGGTTATTGCAGGGAATCCGAGCACAGCTCATTTCTCTGCGGTTCAGATGTAGAAAAAAAAACCCAAAACAATTAAAAACACATCGTTGAGTCATAACATTGCAATGGGTTTCATCTGACATTGTTACACTGAAAATTGTCACTGGAGTTTGAGTGTTTTAAACCAAACCTTCTGCCGCCTGCTGATGTAAATACTCGTTTGTGCAGCAACTGTGTGCAATAGTCCTTAATAAAAAGTAATAACAGTGTCCAAGGGATTTTGAAATATACTTCAGCTTTTCAATTAAGTACAACTATGATTTGTTGTTAAAGATTAATTATGAAGATGCCTTTAAGTCAAGAGTTAAGGTGGACAATTTAAAATACTCTTTTAACAATTGAAAATGTAGTCTTCAAAATCACATACATTATGATCAATGACGGAGAAGTTAAATTACATTTACAGCCTCAGTGTTTAGCTATAATCACCAAAATGCTGCTTTTTGTTTTGTTTCAACTATAGACATAGTGTTAATAAAAAGTATGGAATAGGAGAAAATGGACACAAATGAAAACAAAACTCTGCAACAAAACATTATTTTGTTTGTAAATGACACTCATCAGAGAAATAATAGAGAAAGGAGGATTTTTTTTGTCACACTGTCAAGCACAGACAATGAAGAGGCTTGGAGGGTGGTTCCAAATAATAGCAATGCCAAATTAATTTTTTGCTGTTTGCTTGAAGCACTGATAAAAAAGAGAGAAAGGGGGGAAACAGTGTAAAATTGTATCAATTGTAGAGACATATAATAAAAAAGCAAATGTGATACAATAGCCACTGTAGTATAATTTCTTTCACCAACTGTTATTATGAGGAATAATAGAAGTATTTACACAAACAACAAAGCTGTGTTTATTTCTGTGCTGCAGTCATGACTGATTTATAATTAATACTTTAAAAAAAAATAACATCGGACGCATCACAGCAAATGTTGATGATTTTATCTTTATCTTACACCCAAGTCCAAAATGTGACTTTTAACTGTTTGATAAACACAAGCCTTGTTCTCTGCCCACATGTGGTTTCCCCCAACCGCACACTCAGGCTTGGGGAGGTTATAAAAGCCAAAGAGGTGATTAAAAAGGAGGAATAATGGCCTCCACAAAACGAGGAATGCATTTAACTACTACAACGGCTCCAAAATTGTTCAAAATCAGACCGCCATTAATATCAGGGATTATTCTGCTGCTACCGAGCTGTGTACCATACAGGGAGTTTACCATCAATTTCAAAGGAACTGGACATGGGAAAACCCGGGGAGCATAAGCAGGATGTACTGTAGGTTTATGATTTATGTCAGGCGATGACCCGGGAGGATTTAGGGTGTGGTATACCTGGAGCTGTGCTGACCTACCCACCGGTTCTACATTGTTGGAGTTTGTTGGGTCCTTCTAAATCCTGGATTAGAAAAACTCAAATATATAAACACCTTCACCTCTCCTCTCTTTCTCACATATGGACACACCAAGAAGAGGGATAGGTTGAAAGAGCTACAATTGCCTGCTGCCTGCCTGCTAAGCGTGCCCAAACCCAAAACCCCATCACTTTCCTCATTACTGGAGCTTCATGGCTTTTTAGGGCTCTGTGCTTTATCTGGGATTTCACATTTCCCAGCCTGCCACTTGACATGGCTCACCCAGCTGCCAGCAATCAAGTAGCAGAGGGCAGCAGTTGGGCTGGCTGAGTCTTCAGGCTGCACCTTGATTTGAGAATTGAACATCACAGCCACTGGCCCTGCTAAGCTTCGGTAATTACAGGCCACACATCCCACCGTGCCTCCAAACCCATTCCTACCCCACATCATACACTGACCTGGCATAATGGGTGAAGGAGAAGGGGGGGGGGCACATAGAGAGAGATAGAGATAGTCACAGGTCAGAGGTGGATTCTGGGGATGTGGATCTGTGACTCAAGAGGTATTACATGTGTGGCGGAGCTGGAGAAAGAAGTGACGGCAACTTCTGCTGAGCATTTGCACTGTCAATCTTTGATCAATGCGTATAAAACATACTTTCCCGTGTTTATGCATGTCTTTGTGCGAGCTTGCTTGCACCTACAGTGCACACATTGTATGTGTGTGTGCCTAATTGAGAGGTAAGCAAAAAAACTTGCCTTTAAAGTTGCCAATAAATATCCTGCCAGTAATGTTAAACACCTGCCCGTAAAGCCCAGAGGAATGCTAAATGAAACCAAGTTGCACAGCCTGTCTCCTGTCTGGGGTCTCAAGTCAAGACAGCAGGATTTGTAATGGCTGTAACCAGGATTATTGAGTTCAAGCAGAACAGCCCGGAAGCAAGAAAAAAACACGACATGGTCAGCACCACTGCTTTTCCTCTCTCTAACGGCCAGCACAATGAGATGTGTGTCCCCTTCACAGTACACATAACTTCCAGATTACTTCTCATCACAGTTACACGGGAGACTGTTGGCATCAAAAACATGTCAAAATAAATTTTGGCATGATTTTTTTTTTTCCCCTCCTTTCTTCACCGCTGTCATTACAGCTCAACGATCAAAATCTCCTCAAGCAGTGTTGCACAATGCTGGTGGACACATGGATGTTTAAACAAAAAGTGTAGCTACTTTCCACATACAAATGTGAGCCAAATAAAGTCAGACAGATGATTGCCACAACTCAAAACATCATACCGCCCCTGGTCTTCCCACTCCAGTATCACACTATGGTAACCTCTCTCTCTCTCTCTCTCGCTCTCTCTCTCACGCACATACACACACACACACACACACACACACACACACACACACCCACAAGTATGCACTACTACACATAAATCTAAAAAAATGCACACTGTCAGGGGCAGGAAGAGGCTCTTCCAGGGGTGAAGACAAGCATCTGACTCATTTGGCCTCATCTCTGGTTTCGATTCCCTAAACTCCTGACGCCTTCCTCCCGCTGCACCTGTCGAGCACCAATAGACCCCCTGCCAAGACCTTTTCACCGCTGAGAATATATGGCCCCGCTCCCGGGTCCAGCCTGGCTAATTACTACTGGCCTCAAACTGGCCCCAAATGCCACTACGGGACCGGGCCTTTACCTGCCACCCTGAGGCCCTGCTCAGCAGTCCGCCCTCTCTCTGATGCCTCTCCATGCTTCAACAAGGGCCAGATAAGGCTGACCGAGCACAAGCATTTACTTCCACAGTCACAGACTGCCCCATTCAACCCAGAGATTAAGCACTGCTGTCTACACGCAACCATGAATAATGAAGCTATCACTGTGGACAGGCAGGCAACAGCAGTGTGAGTTATATACACCAGTAATCCTATAGACTGCTGCACACGCGTGCCAAACGTATACTGTAACAGCATGACAGTACAGTTGATGTATTATTTAACAATGTGGAAGAATTACTCCCAGCCAATAAAATATGCTTATTGGTCTAAAGTTTTAGGATAGGATCTTTGATTTAGTTTCACCACAGGGAAGTGATGGATTGTAAGATATACTGTAGGTTCATATCCCACTGTCCCCGAATCTCACTGTGCGATGTTTCAAAAGGGGCATTGGGATGCATGCATGCATGCATGGATGGATGGATGGATGGAGGGAGGAATAGATAGATAGATAGATAGATAGATAGATAGATAGATAGATAGATAGATAGATAGATAGATAGATAGATAGATAGATAGATAGATAGATAGATAGATAGATAGATAGATAGATAGATAGATAGATAGATAGATAGATAGGCAAGGACAGTGGGTGGAGAGGGGATACAACAAGTTGAAAACAAATGTGTCTATCCAACCTTCTTTGACAGAGAGTATTTTATGAAGACTTTCAAGTTTGTGGTACACGCTTTGATTTCTCTCGTGTAGTAAAGTGGAAGTTTAGTGTCTTGCATTCCTCAATAAATTCGTTTTTACTTGCACTTAATTGGGCTTTAAATTGAGATAACATTGTGAAAACATTAAAAAATACACTATTCTACTTTTTGAATCCATCTAAACGTGATAACTCGGCATATTTTATTTTCACTACTCAGCTTTTTTTTTTGTTTGTTTGTTTGTCTTGTTTTGTTTTGTCAATCGTGGAAGAAAACCCGGTGTCAAATGGCCTGTGAACCACAGGAGGCTGTAGCCTATCCGACGTGAGGCTTCTAGTGTAGACACCACGTGACTGCAGCACTTTGCGTCTGGACTCACGGCAGGTCTGGCTGTCTGTCAGAGCCTCCCCGGTGAGGACGAGACACACACGCACTGGACGGATAAAAATAGCCGCCATTCATTCAGTTGGAAGACGCTTACGACGCTACGTGACACGCTTCCAACTTGATAAACTTCACATGACCCTTGTGTTATTCCCCTAACAGTCCCAAATCGGTGTCTGCGTCAGATTATAGCTCCGTTTATCAAATCGAAATGCGCAAAAGGCGCGCAGACAAACCCGGGCTCGGATTTTTACTGCCCCATCTCCTGCACCTGCCATTCAAACGGAACTGTTTTCCGTTGCGTCGCAGCACACCTCAGCCCACAAGAGCGACACTGGAAGAAGAAAAAAAAAACCGTCCCTGATTCAACACAGTAAAGTCTTATCGCCTCTGCTATGCGCTGCGTCACCGCACTCAGACAGGGGCAAAGTATGGCACCATATCTGAACTTGCATGAATGAAAGTGACGGCATTAAAGCACTCAGCAGGCGACTCACTCAGCCTCCCGTGCGTCTGTCTGTCTCGCCTGTGTGGCGCACTCCTGTATTCTCCAGTGCGCATCACTTTGTGGAGCCGGTGCGAGGCATCCTCCCTTACAAACACCGGTCCTGGACATCTTTAGACAGCCCGTCCTGCGACATATTTCTTAGTTTGGACCCGTTGATGTCACTTCCTGCCAGGGGAATAGCCCGTACAAATAAGCCCGGAGACGTGGAGGGGTGTTCGGGGAGCCATAACACAGATTGTTTTCCAGGTCACGCGGCAGGCAAGTTCACAAGGTCACAGACGAGCGAAACGTCCGTACGCAGACGAGAATCACGTTATTCTTTCAAAAAGAAACGACAGCTACCATCCCATCTGGCTCATTCCAACTGTGCACTATACTTTTATATAACCCGTCACATTCACATCATCCTATGCCCCCCCCGTGATGCGCCAGCGAGGTTCATTTCCTGGTGCGCTGTGCGCATTTACGGCCACGATTATGCAACGACGGCGGCATCATCACATTTCAAAAACACTATACATCACAACTCGTGACCGTGTGATGAAGCTCTTAAAGAACAATGTATGCCATGCTTGTCACCGCTTTCTCGGACACCTGTTGATGTCACATTGGATTCACGTTTTATTAAAGAATACAGTTACAGTTATGCTTTTGTGTTTCTATTCTGTTCCAAATAAACCTGCATATTGCTAATGTGGCCTCAGTTACTCTCAGTTGTGTTTAAACATTAAGGTTTATGTTGCATTGAGAAGTCTGGAAAGGAAAGAGTAAAGAAAAAAGTTATCCCAGGTGCTAGTCCATAGAATAATTAGTCAGCGAGGCAAATTAAAGTGACATGCAAGAAGGTGACCGTTTTAAATCGACCGTGCCATCATTGCACACTTCTTTCCTTATTCAGATCTCTCCCCTTCACCTTTGAACCCAGGCCCAGCTGCACATCTCTGATCTATCTGGGGTCTCCTTTCATCCTCATCCCATAAGCCCCAGTGATAGATGCTCATCAGTATGCAAATACTTTACAATATTTCAACAATCTGTCCAGAAAGAGGATTTTTTTTGAAGGTTGTACAAAGTTCAGAAACACAGGGTGGCGCCTAAATTTCATAAGTCACTTCTCGCGTCATGCTGAGAACGTGTGATCGAAAAATTCCAGAAACTTAGTCCTCTGGATGCCAACAAAACAACACCTGTCACTACTGTCAAGCTGGAGACACTGGGCTGTCAGGAACATTCACAACTCTCCTCTGGTGGAACGTATCATTCAAAACATGAACATTATTATTGGGAGATTTTCAGATCTCTGTTATTAAAGCATTTGACAATCATTGATTTTTACTCTTGGCACACACACAAAAAGAAAACAAATAAACATGAGTTTTAGAAATTATTTCCAACTTCTTGTTTTTTTCAGTAACTACTTGTCTTGTTAAAAGTCAAAGACTAAAATATTCCAGCTCTGTTTTGAAATCTTTACAAACTCGTAAAGGATAAGGGAAAGCTCTCATTGAATGTTCACTTTTTAAGATTTCTTTTATTCCCAAATGGGCTACTGTAACAGATGTTTTGCATGTGCACTTAACAGTATTACACACAGGAATAATGAAGCTGTGTCTGACTTTGTCACATGGATTTGTCATATTTATATGCCATGGTGATTCTAACAAACAGGATTATGTGTATTGTATTAATGTGAGTAAAGCAGGCACACATCCAGTTTGTATAGGACTGTGTGAGTGCCCAGAGCTTTTACAGGAGTGTGTAGTGTAGTATTTTTTGATAGGTTGATGCTCTCATGTGGCGCTGTTGTCTGTATAGGATTGGCTGGATCAGTCAGATGGCTGTGGAAGGCAGAGGAAGAGGCAGGGAGGCAGGCAGTGTAGCCTAGTGGTGGAAGAGGGGTGTGTGGTGCAGTGGTGGTGTGCACTGTGACTCACACAGATACAATAAAAGAATACACATTCTCCATCTTACTCATAAACACACACACGCACACACTCACACGCGCAGAAGTGTTAGGGGGTACACTCTGTCAAACCCACATGCTTTGTTAATTCCCTGTATAGTAATTTATCTCCATGAAACACATGCTCTTAACCTCTAACCCATGTATTTGATGTGATGTCCCAAATACCCAACATACTGTTCCAGAGTTAAAAATACCAATAATTCCTTATATCCACCCACATACACGACTTAATGCTCTCTAACTAGGTTTGTACGCATCCGTTGTATCAGCCCACCCTCTTCCTCTTGGCCCCTCCACCTTGTTCCCCCTTGCTCTTACTCTCATTCTCTCATCTCCAAGCCCTGCTCCAGAACCAAATGGTATTGGTGATAACTTCAAAGTCAAGGGCTCCGTGATTACACAACCTGCATAAAGTAACATCCCCTTGACTAGTGGAGAATTATAACCAGCCAACGAAGCATGGGTGCCCAACTTTTACCAAATCAACTTTACGCACAAACCATATATGCAGGATTCATCCACCCGCCTAAACTGATGTAGGTGGGCTGAAAAATGATCTTGTAAGTGTTAAAAAAATTAAATTGAGATTTGGCCATGAAACAAATTTTTAATCCATTGTTTTGCCCACCTTCATGAAGCGCATTAAAAAAAAAAAAAAAACATATCTTGATGGAGACCTACCGGTATACATTTTTATTGTCGGCCAAGAGTAGATTAAAGGATCTCCATCTCTTAGCACTTTATAAAATGTTCATCCTAAAATCCCAGTTTAGGCCAAACCCCCAAATTTTTGTTATTAAAGATTACCCCTCCCCCCATCCAGATGTGTTAAGCACAGCTTGAGGGGATAAAAGGAGGAGCCTCACAAAGATTGAAGAGATGGGTGGGTGGAGTTGGTCACCAATTTTGGGAAAAGGAGGACCCTAGCACAGACAAGTGATGTCCCAAAAGTGGTGTTCAGCAGAGGCCTATAGCTCTACCAGATCCCCGGCCCATTTTGCCTTGAAGGGGATTAATAATGAATTAAGGCACCCCCCCTTCTAAAAAGATATTCATGCATGCTAATGCATCCATTATTTATAATGTGCATAGGGGTTGGCTAGTGGTGGCCACTTGCAAGTGGGAGGGATGTAAGGATGAAATGTAGGGGTGGGGGTCTCTTCCCCCCGAATGAAGCTCTGAGGCTCTGGAAGCAACATCCGCCCATTGTGGCTGGGCTGTAGCTGGGTGGGGATGGCAAGGGGACTTGATATGGAAAAGTAGGAGGTGGTGGGGGATGAGGGGGCCTCGCTGCCAGACAGGCAGCTCGTGCATTGGGAGAGGGCCGCCAAGTGTTGTGGGGGGAGGGGTGGATTAAACAAATAAATACATGATAAGAAATAATCATGCCAGGGAGGGAGGGCGCGATGGAGACAAAGAGGCTAAGAGGGACGGAGCGGGGGTGTTAGTTAAGTCAGACAGGATTTACTGTCTGGACCCATCCATTCTTGATCAAAAACTGATGGCGAAGACAACTTTTTGGATGTTCCTTTGATTTGATATTTTTCACTCAATGGCTCGTCATTATGAGATTACACTCGTAAAATAAACTGGAAGAGTAAGATTGAGTACGTACTGTATGATTTCAATGCCACTGTCAATGCATTATATCAAATAGCAGGGGGTGATAATTTAACAAAGCATTGCAGACATTGAAGTAAGGCAAGAGATGAAAGGTAGAAATGAGAAATACAACAAAAAGTGTGAAGGTGAGAGATGGAAGAAGAGTCAGAAGAGACTGCATTCCTTTTATGTGCACAGCATGCCAGGTATGTGGTGATGCAGTGCAGAAAGGAGCATGGCGAGTAGAGTGATAAGATAAAGCAAAAGCACGAGCTAGATGAGCTTTCTGTCCTACTGATTCCCATATTAGCATAGATACAGAGTCATAAGCATAGCAGGGAACTGGTATTGTAGAGGTGACACTGGGGCCATGACACCCCAGCTCATTCGCATAGACACCGCCGGTGCCATGCAGGTAAATCACACATCAGGCTTATCTAAGCCATGTCTGCAGTGCATGACATTCTGCCAACAAGCTGCCACCTTAAATCTTGTTAATCCTTGTAAGTGACTAATTCCTAATACCTCTTCGGCTGTCCTCAAAATGAATTAATGAAACTCTACTTAAGAAGTTTGTCTTGTCAGAGATTGTGTTGAATGTACGGTCTGCGTGAACACTGCTTTCGGAGATGGTACTTTGAATTCAATGTCTATGTCTTTGCATCTTGTGTAGATAAATACAAATCTGCCCGAGAAGTGGTAATATTTAGGGTAAGAGGCTATCAGTGTGGCTATTACGATGGGATTGCCCTCCCATTTAAAAATGTTGCACTGGCATTATACCCATTGCATGCAATTGGAACAAATCCCTGAGTACAATGGACTCCTAAATGGTTGCTTAGTAAGTAGATAACATTTTGCTACACAAAATGTATGATTCAGGAATACCGTCACTAACAGCCAGACATCCATTAATAGCAGACCTGTAACAGGCTTCTCAACAAGTACCACCAGAGGCAAGACCTCCCAGAAGGGACAATCTACATTGTGCAAACATTGCAACCTTTGTTCCCCCAACAAACACAAGGTGAGGCACTTAAGTGTTTTTTTTTTAATACCAAAACCTCAACCACACAGGAAAATCCATAAACATTGGAATGATGTCAAAACAACATTGTGAGGTTTGACGGTTTTAATTTTCCACTGCTCAAAGTAAAAATGGCTCCTGCAACATTTCCTGCACCCCCGGTGATTTTTATGACAAATACAACAGCAGCTTAATTATACATGCGACCACCACCATAAAAGCAGAACCATTAACTACCATCTCGTTAACACAGAGGACCTGCCTTGAAAGTGCTGCAGTCGCATTTTAAAATCTTTTCACTCAGCGCCTGTCTGCTGTGGCAGATTGGCATCATTTAGCAAAATACAAAAATTAATGTGGCAGTACAAACAAGCTTCATGCTTAGATGTCTGTTTTGAATGAATAATAAACTGACCAGTTTGAAGACTACTTTGGCTCTTGTTCAAACCTGAGAAAAGAAATGCAAGATAGCGAAACAGCAGACACATTTAAAGAAGAAAACTTGGGCACAGACACTCACTAACTCTTAGTTCATCCTCCAGCTGCATGAATGCAAGCAAAGTGACTTCTGAAGTATTTGACCTGGCCCAGTGTGTCCAGGGAAAGAAAGCTTTGGAGTCTCCAAATAAGAGTGAACTTCCAACCTTTTCTTGAAGAGGCTTTGGTTAGGTTTCAAAGGCTTCCTGGTTTTACTTTACTGGCAAAACATGCCCCAGCTGTACACAAAGTGGCCACTCTCACCGAGACCCTATGAAGGCCAGGGGAGATCAGACACCCCTTGCCGTAACCAAACATCCTAGTTAAAAGCAATGTGAACAGAGGGGATGCTATTGATGTTATTGCTTGCTTAAATGGGTCAGTCTTCACTCATGGCAAGTGTGATGTTACAAAAAGTGACATACTTGTGGGCCACAGGTCAAACAGACATGAAGAATTCAACGTCTGTCACTGTCGTGAATAGATCCGATATCTGAATATTTCATACTTGGTCTTTTAAATTGGCTTTTTTTGCAAGATGTCCATATGGACTTCATTGAATGTGCCAATCTTTTGAGTGATCGAAAGTCGAGCTGACAAAACACACCTCTGGAGGCATCACACTCACACAGTCACTGCTCCATGTCTGCATGAAGGCCCTATGTTAAGCAAATGGGCAGAGGAGTGGTGACCCAGAGCATCCATTATTTCTCATTTTGCATCTATTGTCTTACGGCCTGCCACCTGTCCCCAAAGTGACTTTAAAGACATATTAAGACAAAAGAGCCCTCTGCCATGGAATGAGCTAACTTAATTATCATAGCAACTGGCAATGCTCTTTAACATGTCAATGGTACTTGGTCTGCATGCATAATTTTGCTCTGTTATTGTGGTGGTCTCTGGGATTCTCACTGACAAAAACCCAAACCACAGGCACGGGGGCCTATTGTCATGAGCGCATCCATCTGGATCAAGGCCATTAGAGGATATTTGCACTTCCTCTGGGGCTCCTGGCTCTTTTTGACATGCGGCAGAAGGAGAAGGCATCACCCACCAGTGCAGGGCCAATTGAGGTGTAGATTGACCAGAGGGACAGTGAAGAAGGGCAGCCAGCAGGGCAGCTCTCCTGTCAAATCCAGTGATGGACACCCACGAGGCAGCTGCTAGTTGGCCTGAGTTTTCTGGGGTCCTCCAGCAATTGATGAGACATGACGAGGCAGGCGCCCCGGTTTCATTCTTTTGTCCCTGGGGATGTTGGAGGGTGTATCAGAATGTCAGAGGCTCTTGGCTACAGCACACTTTTGGTGTCAACGGCCTACGATATACAACAGCTCCATGCTCGCCGTGACACACATCAACTCGATAAAAGCTGTTCAGGTGTAGCACTTGACAGGCATGCAAAATCTATGGTTAGAAAGAAGCAGGTATCTTTCTCCACTCACCATCAATACAGAAATAAAACAGAAATACAGAGAAGCCATGTTTGGGTAACAGAGCATGAATGAAAGTAAGAGTACTAGCTATCTAAATACAAATGCGTAAACAGTTCTTTTTGACAGCGGTGGGAACATGCTGATACAGCTCACAGATAGGCCTGATGTGGTTAACACCACTGCAATTGGTGGGGGCTTGAATGCTCCGGTATATGTTCATGTTTTCTCACTGTATGTGCACATGTGTGTGTCCTTGTGTGCGCAGGTGGGGGAGATGATAAACAGTAAGAGCAGAAATCTTCTTACGCTTAAGGAAAAACAGCTCTCAGAGAAATATCAAATAGAACCAATTCAGCTCCAACATATAAACACGTTAGCTGTCAATCCAAATCTCCCCACATGTAATGTATATGCTTGTCGCTGCTTACATAGCCTCTCTGAGCTGTGTTGGAATGCTGACAGCTCAGAGATATGGATCTTGATTTGATTAAGAGGGAAAGATAGAGTTTAAGCGCTGGAGCCAATATCACTTTGGGCGGGTGGGCAAGGCAACTGTTGCAAAGGAGGTGAGGCGGAGAGGAAGGGGCAAAGTGCGAGGGCGACGGGGGCGTGGGGGTGGGGGTGGGGGGGGTTTACCTGTGGCCCTGGCTCCAACTGGGAGTAATTTGGAACAGACTGCTCCCAATGTGTTCATTAGGTTGTGATTGGGCTGAACGCAGGTGGGGAGGGCCTGCCCAGCCTGACGCTGAATAGTCCTGATTGTGCCCAGCATAAAACGCCATCTGTTTCAATGAGGCAACGAAGGAGAGGGAGAGAGAGTGAGTGAGGCAGGAGGAAGGAGGAAGGAGGAAGGAGGAAGGAGGAGGGAGCTACCGGTGTAAAGTCATGTTTTATGATGTCTGGATAATTTTGTGTACTAACAAGGGAATAAAAAAAAGAGACGAAGAAATAGAGCGACGTTGTCAAGTGGTTCTCTGTGTAGAATATGGCCTTTTTTTTCTTTTTCAAAACAACGTTGTACAGTTTCGTTTTCTTGTATAATTCATGACCAGATGTGAGATTTATTTCTATGTTACCAAACTTTATGCAAACAGACAAACAAGCCTAATGAGACAGTAAATCACTGTCCATTCCAGCCTAAATGGCTGCGGCTCGCCCCTTATGAGCAGACGGCTAAGGGGACAAGGGGATTGGAGATGGGCAGCAGAGTTTATTTATGGGCTTCCAGCTACAAAGCTGGGATGTTTTTGGTTAATCCTGCACTCATACCATGAGCAGACATACAAATGTTAATCTAGGTGTTTACACACACATTTACACCGTCTACTTTCCTGCAGACACAACATTACCCCAGAACACACTCATAGGTCTCACGCAGATAAATTTGCAAAAGACACAAATATCTTTTAACTCAGTCAACCTCTTTCATTCTCTTTTTTTTTTCCTTCCACTGCAAGGCCCTGGGAAGCAAAAGAAGCAAGTAGACGAGAAGAAGGCCACTGTTTGCTGCTCGACTTTTGAAGCGTCTTTATCGGGCTTGGCAGCGTGGTCTTGCGTGTCCAAGCCTCGTCGTGCTTTTCATCCTTTGTGCTGTCCAAGGTGTGTCCAATGCACTGGGGCTTTGTGTGGGGAGGGAGACGACACATCACATTCTGTCTTCTGTCCAAAGCTGGGGGATGGGGAGATGGGGGGGGGGGGGGGGGGGTGTACAACAGAGGGGGGACAAAAAGCAAACTTATAGAAGGCCATGGATCTTCAAAGCCACGATGCACAAAGGCTTATAAAGCGTTACTTCATGCAGAGTTGTGCCAGATGTAATTGCGGGGTTCCGAGAGATAGAGAATCACATGCAATTCCTAGCCCCACCCCTGATACCATGAAAGAGCCATGGTTAAGAAGCTTCAATTGCAAAGGGGCGTGAGCTGAAAAGTTTGTTTCAGTTTGATGCACAACAAATAAGTATGTAACTAAGTTATCTTAAAGGTTCAGATATAAACTTGCTACCTCAAAATGGAAAATGATATGCGCGGAGTTTGATGCATGCAGAACAACAGGGTGTCCCTTGTTATAAATCAGGAGGAGTGGAAACGGCACACAATGACAAGCGATTACCCTCCCCTTCTCTGCTCGCCATCAGTTTCATGGCACAGGCCCTTTCAAGTCTGTCTCTCCCCTTTCTACAGAAAATTGGAGTGATTCATTGTTAATAAGCCCACAGGTCGACAGTGGGAGCACAGTGCTCGGCAAGTATAGGTGGGCTGTAGTTTTCCTGATCAACCTGACTAGTCCTCATCTGTTTCCTGTGGCCTCCCGCTGAGATGGGACGGGTAGCGAGTGTGCATCCTTAAATATGTTCCCGGGCACAAATCCTGCCACTGTGAGGAATATTTGCACAGGCTGCTCCATGTTATTGTTTGTGCATGTGCAGGTGTATATGTGCATGTGCACTGTTGACAGGGAACAGAGATGGGTGTGGAGGAAAAGGTGGTGCAGTCACTTTAGGCCTGTGAATGGGGTTCCCACAGGAGGGACACGCCCCGGTGGTTTTCAAGACAGAGACGACAGCAAACACAGCAGCAAACCCATCTTTGCATCTTAAAGGTTCAGCAGGCACTTTGACAATCACAGAACAGTAATGTCTAGTTATCTCTTTCTGTGTCATGTCCAAAGGCCTCCTGCTAAGAATGTGGAAAGTACTGTGTCTCTATCGACAAGGTCAAGGCTTAGATGTCATGCACAAAAGATTTTAAATCTAAGTGAAAAATTAAGTCACGTAGCGTTCCATCAAGGTGACATACTGTGAGCACAATAATAGCATATAAATGGAGCTAATCTTCGTCAGATGAGTTTGCTCAGGGATATGTGTTTATTTCAGACTTATTCCCCACCACTATGGATCTGAAGTCAAATTTACTTAGTATCTTATGCACAGTGAAGGGCCTGTATTGACTCTATACTAGTAAAACTACAGTTCATAGCAGCTAAAAATCATTCCCATGATTAGAGAGGTAATGAAGAATCTAGTGTGTTTGTCCAAGTGAAAATAACAGTCAAGGTCTTAAAGCCTCACCTGATACTCCCTTGCATATCAATAGGTCATTGCATCAAAGAAAAATGTCTAAAAATAGAGCTGGTGTTTAATACATTCAATACAAAAATAAGTACATATTGTTAGTCCTATTACATTGATTCTATCAAAGCAACATCTGTCTATGAATTACCTGGGCAAGCAAATTCTACATTAACGGTACCCAGCTCCAGGATCAAAAGTAGTATTTTCTCACTTTGACACAAGACTACTAACTTCTGCAGTGCAAACAACAGTCTGCAAAGGTAAATGTCATACAGTATGCAAAATAAAGACAAATTTGGGGATGTCTTTGAAAATATGTACACCAATCCTGCGGCTATGCTAACAATATCTGTCATTTTCAACAACAAAAAAAATTGTAGCAAACATTTGGTCATTCGCCACCTAAATCTGTGTCCAAATGAAACTTTTGGATTCACTGTAACAGGTCTGCACCTCTCCACATGCACGCACCGTTCTCAGGTCACAGAACAAAGCACAAGGGTCAGCAAGCAGGTGTCAAGGATCATGGTATCCCAAGGGTACCTTGAGTCTCATCCTAAAACCTCTAACATTTTTCAAAGACCTCCTGCAGGCCAAGCTCTCATCAGCGCGTGCCCCCGATGGCCTTCTGCACATATGCAACACCCCACAGTCCTCTCTGGTGGGTGAAGGGGGAACCTGGGTGCATCACCCAGAGTCCCAACTCCATACCAAACAAGCTTGGCTTGTCCAACACCAGCCTGAGACGCAGTGGGGGGGGGGCAGTAATGATGCTGAAGGGGCGCAAACATGTACAAGGGGCATTTTTCATTTTCTCCTCATTTCATAAAATAGTTTCTGTCAGTCATGTTGAACTCAGAGGCTACAGAAAGACAGGTTCACCACACCAGAGACAATTACCCAGAACCCACCTGGCCTGGTTACGTTGGGTTCACATTTTCTCAAATTTAAAATATTTTATCAGCTAAAGTTTATTAAAGTCACTATGAATCATTAGTACTGAGAAAGTTTGAACACCATCACAAGAAAGCTACAACTTCACTCCAACCTGCTTGCAATACAGTCACAACATGCATACACTACGACAAAATGGAAGAGGTGAATAATACTGGGCTCGTCTATTATTAAATGTGTTCCCTTGGTCTTGATGAAATGATGTGGTTAAAATCATTGATGCTGCAAATGTAACTCACCCATACTCTTGTCTGTTCAACTAACCACTGATACAATCTCCTATCCTCACTACAGCTGAGAACACAGGCCCAGTTCTATACCTTACATGGAGTACGAGACTTCATCGCCTCACATCACATCCGAGGGGCTGAGAGAAATTACAGTGCTCTATTTCTCAGCCGATTATACTTTATCCGAGATGAAGGGCTGTAAAAGAACGAGTGTAGTTCAGTCAAACTAGCTAAACGGGTGAGAATTAAGATGTTGTAGCGTGGGATGAAGCAGTTATGCATACATAACATGTTGAAGCTGGGACCCCCTACTGAGGAGAGGCACGACAAAGCCTCTCTAACAGCAATACCTCTGGGACAGCTAATGATTAATTAGCTTGTGTCATTAAGTGAGGCAAATGTCACCCGAGCTTCCTGGGGAAGCTGTCACACCATGTGTAGGCTACTCACAAGTTTCCCCCTCAGGTGCTGGTGGAGGGGGTGGCTGGGGTATTGCACTGTTATTAGTCAAACCCTGACATCTTGTGGTCAAATGTAAAACTACACCATTCTCCGACTGCAGTAATAGAAGCAACACCAAACCAGATATTTTTTCCCCCCTGAATTCCTTAATAACAAAATCGAAAAACAAATAATAAAATACATTTGTGTCAAACAATTCATCCAATGAGTCTACAACAAAGAGGTTACCCAAGAGTCAGCTTTGGATTATCTCACTTCCCTGATCACTAAATTAGCTGAGGTGACCTCTGACCTCAGAGTGTCATTCACCTCATTGACCGTGGAACTGACGTCAAAATTGAAGTGCTCGAGGTTTATCACACCCAAGAACCTGGCAGAACGTGAGCTGGCCTGTGGGCCTGTTCTGTAAGACAGGAATCGTTTAAAATAGTCAATCGTGCATGCACGAGTTTGTGTCAAATTTGAAAGGGATTTTTAATGAAAGTTTGCAAAATTACAAAAGAAGTTAAACAAATTCCTCACTACTTTCATAAGAGTATAGAAATTTAAATTGTCTTACCGAGAAGGCGACGTGGTTTTGGAGAGCTGTAGTTTCGAACTAATCCCGTCCAGTAAGGCGACTCGAAGTATGAGCAGAATGAGTGAATTTACTTCAGGTGAACACACTCTTTTCTCCACGAGCTATCGCTACTACAAATAATTTCATGCCCACAATACAGCTCTCACTTTTTCCCTCTCTCAGGATCAGTTAGTCTGACTGTTGTGAAGGTCAGCAACGGACCGTGGCCCGCTATAAGACCAGACCAAGAAGAAGTGAGAAGGCCCCTCTCGACACCAGGGAGTGGCAGCACAGTGTGGAAAAGCTTAACACACACACACACACACACACACACACACACACACACACACACACACACACACACACACACACACAAAACTTACGTCTGTGTTTATTCACATCCGCAAATTCACATGCACATACACGGTCTCGCACACACACACACACACACACACACACACACACACACACACACACATACACACACACACACACACACACACACACACACACACACACACACACACACACACACACACACACACACACACACACACACACATTCACACACACACAATCTGCCTTACCCTCACATAGACATACGCATACAAAAGCACACCTGTCAGGGCCTTTCCACTGTGTGAGCAAAAGCAAAGAAGTCTGGCCCCCCCTCCGTCTCTCTGTATGTGGTATCCCATGTCTGTTATATTAAAGCAAATCCATTCAGTTCCCACTTTCTCATCTGAAATAATGGCATGAGCAATTTTCACATTTAGACTAGCAAGGACACATGCCGTCTCTCTCTCTCCCTCTCTCTCTTTCCTTAATGAATGGATTCAGACCTGGGCCCCCGTGGTTGTGGTCTAATCTTCCTTTGAAGATTTCCACAATTTATGGCAAAAAAAATACAAAAATTAGCCTGAGTTTCTTTATACCATTTCACTCCTTTGTAAAATACACCAGTAAATGAGACATACACTCATATCCTATATTTGCTCATATTAATGAGTGCATGGTATTTCTTTATTCCTGACCGTAGTTAAAAGGGCCCGGGGGGGGCCTTCCGTTGAAACTCCTGATTGTGTCAGTCAACTGGTGTGTGACGTCCATTTGAAGGGGGGGGGGGATCTGTCAAATACAATGATTGAATTAAAGTGCACTTTGGTCCAAAGTGCTCTCTCTTTGCCACTTTGCACCATAACATGTCTTGTCCTAAAATAATTAGATTGAGGCTTTGGATGGTAGAGTGTCCGGATCCTCAATGGTCAAAAGAAGGAATGGCCGAGCACTGAATAGACGCCTCCGATCTTAAAAAACACTTTATTTCTTTACACTTGAGGTTTGTTGTCTTTTGTGAGTGTTATCCCCATTCACCATTTGCTTTCATGCAGCTGTGCCCCTCTTAAAAAGTCTTTGTGCCAGCACCATGAATACAGGGAATGTGTCCATGGCAGGTAGCCCTTATAGCAAGTTAATCTCCTGAAAGAGCCTCATACAAGTACTTTTAAATTCTCTCCGAGCCACAGAGGGCTCATCATCAATCGAGCACTTCTCCCCTTTGTGGGGCTGATGAGTGCGGTGCACGACCGGTAACAATGGCTGCCAAGTGTGGCAAAGTAATCACCTTCTGGGGAAAACACTAGTAATTACTTCTAAACTGTTTGGGCTTCGGAGACAACTGCTATTGTGAAGTAAAATGAAAGGCTCCCTTTAGAGAGCAGTGCTGTGATGGCCGCTCTCAATCTGTTTGTCATCTGTTTGTTTACAGAAATTCTTCTTGTAGTTGCCCACTACAACCATGCTTTATCTTGTGTGTGTGCGTGTGTGTGTGTGTGTGTGTGTGTGTGTGTGTGTGTGTGTGTGTGTGTGTGTGTGTGTGTGTGTGTGTGTGTGTGTGTGTGTGTGTGTGTGTGTGTGTGTGTGTGATTTACTTCATGTGTGTTATGTGTCCTGGGTGTGGGAACGCACTGTAGTCCCAACACAACACTGTATTTACATTCACTGCACTGCCGTAGCTTCTACAATGAGGGACGCCTGCATTTACCTGACTTTATACAACGTCATCAATACAACAATTAACTGCAATCATAGAAGTTTGCCAAACTTTACAAACGACATCCTTATTTTTTCGATCCATTCCACATATTAAGAAATATTAAATTAAGTGTGATGACGTTCAGTCTTTGCTGTGATGTCCTTTTTTACCTGAGCTGTTGGCACTAATCTATGATAACACTCAAAATCAGCATATATTAGAGTGGATTTTTACATAACCTGTTGACGTTTCTCGGCATGTCTTATTAAAGGCTGATCAAGACAAAAAAAAGTATTTGATTTACTACAAATTTGTTTTAATTGCATCAGTAAAGAAACTTGTGGAAATTGCTGTGACAGACACATTAAGACGCAATCTTATTAATCGCTAAAATTGTTCGCGTGACAACAAGGGAATGGCTCTCATGTCACAAGACTTTGATTTCCCATGTAATCTCTTTAATATCAAATATCAAAAGCACGCTCACTCCAACCATTACATCATGTTCACATTTGTACGCGCATGCGACGGAGAACGCGGAGATTTAAAATTGCTCCGCGGAGTAACGATGAATGCAGACACAAACATGGCCTTCGGAAAACCAGCTTTAATGTCACTGTTCAAGGACGACTCACGCAACACCACCTCCACTTACCTCAGCTCCGCCATAAGCCCATCATCTCAGTTTGACACGGTTGTGCGGGGCCCAACTGGAAAGTCACAAGATGGTTTTTCATTCTGTCAGAAAACCCCCCCCCCCCGAAAAATATGAATTACACCCATCAAAATATTTCATACATTTTAAATCCAACCTACTTCAGAAATGTGAGTGGTTGCCAAGAAAAAAAAATGTTTTTTTGTATTGCTTGACATGCAATGCTGTTTACATTGTAAATTGAATTACTCAGTGCATACATGTATTTTTTTTTTAAATCATACACTGTTAGAAGAATCCATTTCCAGAAATGTGCGAAAAATATATATATATATATATTTTTTTTTTTTTCAAGGTTGCATGTTTTGATATTGCTATATTTTCTTGTCTGGGGAAAGTCGTATTTGGTAGTCATGTTTCGTTTTTTTAAAGGCAACTGGAACTGCTTAAGCTTCTAAAGATGCTTCACAAGCCTCTCATATGAGAGGTAAAACAAGAGCAACACATTTTAGCATGTCCAGTTTCTTGTCGTTGCTTTTTTTGACATGTGTACGCCAGAGCTTTTACATCGGCTTGTTTGTGTGAACACATTATACATATGTTGCCTTTTTAAGTACATCTGAATAGGGTGTAAAATAAAGCAACATCTCTGCCAGAGTTCCACTTCTATGAAGCTTATGATGGTCCAATATTTGTTTTTGTTTTTTTGTTTGTTTGGGTTTTTGGGGGGGGGGGGGGGGGGTTCTTTTGACTTTGTCATCAAAAAGTAGCAACTGCAGCACTATGTTCTGTTATGTTAAAAAAAAAAAAAAAACAGAAAACACATGTTAGTTCTGTCCTCACCTACAAGCTACAAAGAAAAGATTTCAACTGCCAGTGCACTAGAATTTCAGTAAATTGTGTGTTGGACGGTGGGGATGGGATCAGACAAAAAAAACCAAACTATTTACTATCCGATTTTTGGTCCACAAGTTATGCCCCTATTCCCCCTCATATGGCTGGGATTTCTGTCTGTGCATGTAAATATTTGTGCCCTTGTACAGTCCAGTGTGATCCAGTACAACATGCCTTGGTTTCCTTGTAACTACAGGAAATGTGTTAATTTAGATCACCTTTTACAGTGGCGTTGAAATACTTTGTTCTATACTGAGAGTACTGTTAATACGTAGGACGCCTAATTATCTATCTGACTGAATCAAGTATACTGAACATTTATATATATATTTTTTTTTAAATTATTAATGGAGTTCTGTGTCGTAGAACACAATTCACATCCATATAGATTATGTCCAGGGTACATATATGTTATGTGTATTTGCTGTAAAAACGTGTTTTTTTTTGGCAACATTCAACAATTAAGAAAACAAACAACAAATGTGTCAATATTGGCAATGGTCTGGAAACAATTTCAGCTGCAGGACATCAACAGCAGTATTAGTTGAATTCTTGCTTTTAGCAATTTATTAAATTACTCATGCTATGTTGTGTCATGTTTTGTTTCTTGTGTTACTTTGAGATCCTATCATCTCTTGTATCAGGCTCCTTGACGTCCTCTACTTCTGTATGATTGCTGCTCCCCGCCCTGATCTGTTTCACCTGACCCAGGGTCTGTGATTGTCTTCACCTGGTGGCTGTGGTATAAACTGTATGTGGGACGTCTTCTGTGTGTTTTGGTTGTTGGTTTCTCTGTGTTTGGCAATAATCTCCTGCAATCTCTGGGATTTTGGGATTCTTTTGGTTTGTTTGGATTTTTGGTTTGCTACAATAATATGAGCCTCTGCTCCATCAACAGCCACAGCCAGTAAGTTTTATTTTTATTTTTTTTAACTATTTAAATAACAGGCTGGTTTTCTGCACGAGGAGTTTTGCGCTCAAGGAAACCAACTGACTGACTTGGATCTCTTGTTGCATGGGAAAGACTTGATTACATTTACATGTGCTTGTATTTGGAAACATGCCTCAACTGATAAAACCCAAGTCCACATTTACTCGCCTCTTTGTTGTGCTTTGGTCTCCTGATCTCTCCAGGCTGAACAAATGAGCTGGCGTTTGCAGTTACCCAGAAGCCGCAGTGTCTGCTGAACTCCCACCACTGACTATAACAGGCTGCACTGGTGTGAAGAAACAAGTCAGTTACAATACAGTGGGTGTGAGTCATCTTCACAAAGGAATCCTGGCTACAGACCGAGTAGAACAAATGTCAGTATATCTATCTTAAAAGAATGTACTTTCTATAGAAAATTGGATGTTTTCTTATGAGGCGTTTTTTTTTTTTTTTTTTATATATAGCTTTATGTTTGTGCTGTTTGCAGCGTTTCACCCCCTATACTGGCCAAAAATATATAAAAAAAAACACTAGGGGGTTCTGTAAAAGTGTGTGTGTGTGTGTGTGTGTGTGTGTGTGTGTGTGTGTGTGTGTGTGTGTGTGTGTGTGTGTGTGTGTGTGTGTGTGTGTGTGTGTGTGTGTGTGTGTGTGTGTGTGTGTGTGTGTGTGTGATTTATTCAGTCCTTCATTCTATTGTGTATATTCTATCTTATATAGTGGACATATTTTGTCATATTTTTTATTTACCTCTGTACTTTTTTTGATGCGATTCCTCTTTTGCTGCACCACAGAAACATCTGGACATTTCCCAGTTGTGGGACTTGTAAAGCAATAGTGAATCCAATTTATACCATGGATGGATGGATAAATTGGTCTACATAAACAAGAATGATTGTTACCACGCATAATGTTTGTAGGTCTGTGATTCACAAAGGATTTGTATAAAAACTGTTCAGGGAATATTAAAAAAAAAAGACTGGCTGCTCCGTGTGTGTTCACTTTTGTTGGTTCATAAGTTTTAGCGTGTAGTGATGAGTGAGTGAGTGAGAAATTGAATGACGGAGGTATCAACAGTTGGGGCCACTGTGAGTATTCATACTGTATTGTGAGTTTGATGATCCCACGAGGCGGCAGGCCTGTGGGTCTCTCTTTGAAATCGCAGTCCATTCAGCATAAGAACAGGGAAACATCTCCCCACCCATTTGCAGCCACCAGTATTTCATTTGCAATCTAAATCTAAAACACAGGGTGCTGGATGATCACATCAAAGGGCTTTTTGATAGCTGGGATGGAGCAAAGACTTGAAATAAAATGGCTAATTATGAGTGTTGATTAGTAGGCCATGTAAGCTACAGACTAATTGGATGGAACAATGTAGTACTGCTTTTGTTTTCTATGCATCTCAATGAACTCTTTTTTTTTCTTTTTTTCTGCAAAGCCTCACATGTAGAGGCAATTTTTGCATTCCCTGCAAAAAAAGGGGCAAACAGTGGCTTATACAAGTATTCATGGAAAGCCCTTCACATTTTAAGATAAAGTTAAGTGATCAAAACGTGTCTATCCACAAAATCATAAAATTTTAAATGTGGAGGCTTTTTGTCCTCAAATAACCATGTGAGAGTTGATGTGAATGCATTTCATTTCAGCAGGGTTTTTTTTTTTTTTTTTTTAATTCGACATGAAGTCATTTTTAGCTTCAGAGCAATTCAAAGTTACATTTCTGGTGACATCCTGCCAGAGGTTGAATAACAGCCTGAAAGAGTTGGAACATAGTTGAAAATAGCTCACTTAATATTACATTATATGTGAATTGTTTACTTTTGATCTGCAAAGGATGGAGTAATAAATGTGCTACCGCCTCTGTATTTTCTGCCCAGTGTGAATCAGACAGTGTCAGCTGTGAGTCAGCGTTACAACACTCTGTACATATTAGTGCACAATTGTCCATAGTGACAGGTCTCACACACACAGGGATAATAAAAAAATGCGAGAGAAGGATCTGCTTAACTTGATCATGTTTGTTTCAACTTGCAATGTCCTGCTTCGGAAGAAACAACTTCAAAACACAAGGATTTTTTTTTTTGTTGCCTTCAATTAAAAAACACATTGTGGTTAAAGATAAGGGCTGCACAGTAGAACAGCGGTTAATGCTTTCTCCTAGTGAGAGTGATCATCAGTTCAAATACAACTTGTTAAAATTGTGGAGTTTTCATGTTCTCCCCTCGTGAATGTATCCTTCCACAGCCCAAAATGCTGTGAGGTTAATTGGTGACCCTGAATTTCCCCTCGGTGTGACTGAATGTGTGTGGTTGTCTCTCTTGTGTGTTTACCCTGCGATATTGCTCTCACAAAAGGATCTCACTAACATAGCTCTTTTTCAACTGCTTGAGCAATCCCCAAGGCACTTAACACTACTAATCACATTCACCCATTCACACACATTGAAACACTTATGGCTGCCATGCAAGGTGCTCAATCCATCCATTGGGAGCAGTGCAGTGCCTTGCAATTGTCTTCCAGTTGGGAGATGACAGCTCGATCCACAGCTTGGCTTCAGCACCCCATGACCCTGAACAGGATAAAGCAGTACAGAAAGAAGCTCCGAGATATGAAAATAAGAATATTACAGATTAAGAACTATTAACATATTATGAATAATGACATAAATGTCAATTAATCTTTATGATGCTTCTCATTCAACATAAAAAGTATATAAATCCAAAACCCACACAATTGAGTCCCTGCCTGAAGAAATCTAGTGATCTATTAGGTTTTTCTTTAAATAAACCATGTGCAGGTCATTTAAAAGCTCTGTGTGCAGGATGCTGGGATGTTTGC
The DNA here is from genome assembly GCF_963422515.1 of Blennius ocellaris. Classification (NCBI taxonomy): domain Eukaryota; kingdom Metazoa; phylum Chordata; class Actinopteri; order Blenniiformes; family Blenniidae; genus Blennius; species Blennius ocellaris. The sequence goes on along the minus strand of NC_137658.1, from coordinate 5,175,444 downwards.
CATGCAGGACTGACTTCATAAGTCCTGTTTCGTCCTCTGCACTGACAAGCATCCTATTATGTGAAGAACACATAAGCAGCGGTCTGATTGAATCACTGGTTACCAAGGAGATCCTGAGGACTATGTGTACTCGGAAATCCAGCCTTTTGTGCCTCTGGGAGCAGTAAAATCTATCAAAGATAGATTTTGTTCATTTGTATCAACCGAATTAATGTGCAGTAGGATATGATGTGTCCAGTAGGATATTATTTACATGCAAGTATTCCACCAATTAGGGGGATGGGTTAATTGAACACTATTAAAAAAAATAATAAATAAAAAAAATAATTAAAAAAAACAAATAGTGGAGCTGGATGATGATGAAACGCACAAAAAGGGAATCGGGGATGGGAGGGGGTCGTTGACAGGCTCCGGCTGGGGTTGGTAGTGGGGGTGGGGGGGTGGGGGGGGGGGGAGTGGGGGGCGGTTATTTCTGTGCAGGTGTCCTTGTTATTTCCCTGACACCTCGGAGACAGGACTCGACCGTAAGTAGCCTTAAGACCCGCCGAGCGCCCGGATCGGGGGCTGATAAAATAATAAATGTTTGATCTGCCATGAAATCCGAAAAGAGCAGAGACGTTGCGGTGTGGATGAGAGACCCCCGCTGGGTGAAGACGCGCAGCGTCTGCTCGCTGAGCCGTGAAAGCGCGCTGCCATCGACTGGAGCTGAAGGCTGAAACGGGAGGCAGGAGACTGAGCATCCTCCTCCGCCGAAAAAAACACCGCATGACTGATCATCTGCAGGTATTATACATTAATTAGAGATAAGCATTTGGACATTCGCTGTCGAGGCTGGTGGCTTGAACGGTGGCACTTTAACTGTCGGGAAAATGGCTTTTCTTTTTTTTCCTTTTTTTTCATTGTGCAGATGTGGGCTGCGAGAAGAAACAGGCCTATGCGGTGGCTGAAACGTTGAGGGATTAATCAGCGATCAAGATGAACAAAGAATCGGTGTCTATGGTCTGCGGCCGCCCGTGGATGAGTCTCCTGGACTGCTGTCATCACATGCTGTGGATGTTTTTTTAACGAATACGTCTTGGATTTCGAAGTCATGGCTCTCAAAGCAAACTAAACCTCTGCTGTTGTTCTCCCGATCAAGATGGGACTGACCTGACTTCACGTCTACACTCCGCTGGTGTCAGACGGACAATGTCAAGTTCTCAGGAGCCCACGGTGGGCACGAATTTCACCGATGTTCCACGCGAGCTTGACGTCTCCGGGGCCGGCCAGGGTCCAGTCTGGTCCTCCACCGCTAACAGCGTGGTGAAGATGGTGCTTATATCTTTGATCGTGTGTGTGTCTTTGTTTGGGAATGTGGTCGTCCTGCTTGTATTCCAGAGGAAGCCCCAGCTGCTTCACGTGGCGAACCGCTTCGTCCTCAACCTCCTCCTCGCAGACCTACTTCAGACCATTTTAGTCATGCCCTTTGTCATCGCAGCCACGGTACCGGTTGTTTGGCCGCTGGACGCTCGGCTCTGCCAAGCTCTGGTGGTGCTCATGCACCTTTTTGCATTTGCTGGGGTCAACACTATTATAGTCGTCTCTGTGGATCGCTACTTGGCTATTATCCACCCTCTATCGTACCCCACCCGTATGACCCCTCACTTGGGCACAAATCTAATCATCTGTACCTGGGTGCTGAGTTTCCTGCAGAGCACACCTCCTCTCTACGGCTGGGGAGCGATAGACTTTGACCGTCATCATAACATCTGCTCCGTTGTGTGGTCGTCCAGTCTCTCCTACTCCGTTGTTGTGTCCACGTTTTCATTCTGGCTGCCGGTTCTCATCATGCTCGGATGTTACTGGATGGTATTCAGAGCAGCCCGGAGACAGAACGCTCTTGTGCACCCCATACAGACACAATCCTACTCCCAGCCTTGCCCACAGGACTTCCAGGGACCAAGCAGTCCACAGCGGCAGTCCCAGCTCCAACCCCAGCTCCAACCTCAGCCCCAGCCCCAGCCGCAGCCCCAGCAATCCAGTTCACCTGAAGGCCCTTGCTCAGCAAGACGTTACCCAGTTCGTATCAAACACAGACGTTTCCATTACCACTGCAAGGCAGCCCGTGTAGTTTTTGTGATCATGGCTTCATACATTTTCAGCATGGGTCCTTACAGCATACTGAACACGATATCTATGAGCACCAGAGCAGCTGTTCCCCCGTGGTTATCCTCCCTTGCCCTTGTACTCTTCTTTTTACAGTGCTGCCTCCATCCCTACATTTATGGCTACATGCACCGTAGTGTGAGGAAAGAATTCCTGGCTCTGCTCTGTGGGATTTTCTGCAAGCAGGGTCGCACCAACCAGAGCTCTGCCGTGGAGAGCTGCTTCACTACGACTGAGGGCCGTATGGCGGCCCACCCTCACCTGCCCAGCCTGGCCGCTCGAGTCTTCCCTCTTCGAACTTGGGAGGAGTGCACAACGTCGTCCTCTCCCACTTTTGAGAGGAAGTCGAGAGACAGCCGGAAAGACACCACCTCCACCAGTATCAGCTCTGAAAGAGAGCTCACAGTCCACAGCAAACGGAGCACATGAGCTGCCTTGGGTGTTCATTGACCATTATTGCTCTTATTTGAGGAGTTTGTGGTGCTGTGTTCATGCATAGGTTAATATTCTCAACAGTATGACATAACTCTGAGGTTGTTGACAGTAATACTACCTACCTGATCACAAACATTTTGTACTATTTTGTCATAGGCTTAAAGGAAGTGATAAAATATCTGTGAATTTGTGTGAAGCTGATTATGTGTCTTTTCATGTCAGTCCTTTGGTGGATTGCAACCTGTCCCTGGTCTCCAGCCACTATAACCCTTATTCAGCTGGATTAATGTGAGGTCAAATGTACATGTAAACCTGGTTTGGTAACTGTTCCATTATGATTGTAGATCAGAACTGGTTGTGAGAAAAATACTTTGGTGATATATATATATATATATATATATATATATGCTGTTTTAAGAGCTAGAAGCCTCAGAAGTCAGTGTTTGCAGCTGCTGATTTTACCTGTATAAACCATGTATTTTTTTAGATGTATCAAATAATTGTACTGTCACTTTAAATGGGCATTGAAATTGTTCCCAATATAAATCATTCAATCTTAACTTGGCCTTGACTTGACAAAACAAAGTTGGTCATGGTGTTTTTACTGGTTTGCTTTAATTATTGACCACTGATGTCCCTGATAATTTTTTTCTTTTTTGCAATTTCTGCACAACTGCCCAGTCTCATTTAAACCTCGACCCTCCAGGAGGGTCTGGGATATTAAAGTCTTAGTGTGCAGACAAGCTTTGTTTGCAATTCATGAACTCAGGGTTTTGCTTTTGGAAGTGTTTGTAGTGCCCCTTTGTTGTTGAGCAGAAATTACATGTTTATCTGTCGCAGTAACTTTTCTCATTCTCAAAGCGCCTTTAAAAAAATGTAATGTAGAAACGTGATTTATTGTGCCTGTTACAGAACACACAATGGGATGACAGAGCTGTTAGTCCTTTGTTTCTTTTAGCTGAAGCTTAACAGATGTGGTGACATTACTTTAATGTATCACCATATGTTTAGATTCAGTATTCACTGCCTTTGTATTGCCAGGCTTCTTTTTAAGTACCCTTGGTAAAAAAAAAAATATATATATATATTTTAAAGAAACAAAGTGTGATAAAAAAAAAAAAAAATCATTCCAGTGAACTTTGCACCAGTTACTTTGTGTAGGCTGCATGCAGCAACATTTTATGTAACAAATTAATGAACACACTTGCAAAGATACCTCCTGATAATGATATATATATATATGCCAAGAAGAGGTTAAAAGCACACAAATCTGTGTCTAATCTCAGAGAAAGTCAGTTCATTGAGCGAAAAAGGTCTTCATGAGAACAGAAAGAGAAAAAAAATATGTGCATTATTTTAAAGAGTGTCGTGTTTGGATTCTATCAAGTTTTTCTACCTTTTAGAAAAAACAACTGTTTGGCCGAGCGATCGGGATGTTTCTGGTGTATTCTTATTATACTCTGATAGCTGTAATTCAGGAAAAAAATGAACTTTTTTTTTTTTTTATGGATTTGAAGTTTGGATAAATCCAGTCTGCAGCATTATAGGTGACAATCAATCTTGTATAATAAATTCGCCAGAATCTCCATTAATGAACATGTGTATTACATTGTGACAGCACATAAGAGAAGTAATGTTTTAAAAGTACATATTTTTGTGACTTGGTATTATTTCTGGTTACTTTATTCAACTTTAATGTGTTGTTTAATAAAAGCAAATTGTATGAAACTTGAGTCAAAGTGCAATAATATATTCCAAAAATGTGCTAGAAAAAAAAAAATCACTACTTTTTATTGTTTTTAAATCGCTGCAGTCAATGCTGTGGCTTTAAACATGAGAACGACTTGAGATTTAGAGCACATACGAGTCAGTGATTCATTGGCACGTTAACAAATGACTTAAAAACAAGTGTAAGGCTTTCATTGAATTAATTGCATTTATTCATAAAAACTGTTATCACCTGTGGTGGTGAATCCTCACTGCTTGAAGCAAAAAGAAGCAGTGTTGTATGTTGTCAACAGATCCACAAACCACTTATCTAAATGGTGAAAATGCATTTAATTGGCCAGTTCTTGAACCACTTATTGATTAACTGAGAATCTCCTCCATGGCCAAACAAATCCCGCAGGTCATGGAGGGATCGTCCTTTATGAGCATTGCACCGTGGCTGTAACGTACAGTTCTGTGATACATGTGCTCCTTCACCATGTGTACCCTTTGATGCGACGCAACCTAATATGCAGCTACCAAACTCAAGAAATGGGTGTTTCATAGCAATGTCAGTGTTTTATATAATTTCTTAACTGCAATACAGACTGATATTTAAAGAATTACACCCTCCCATTTCTCAAACCATGAAATCAAAAATAAAAGAAAATTTGAAAGAAAACTTCCCTAACGGTGACAATCTTTAAGTAGCACTCTCACTTTCTCTCTTCTTTTTACATTATATGTACAATTTTTTTTTCCCCCAACAAAACAAGTAAAGAAAAAAGAAACAAACATTTAGCCATGAGGGAGTAGAAAAGCAAAATACATAACATTTTACTTTCTTTAGAAAATTAAAGTAAAAACGTTTTCCGAAAGCTGCTCACTATCACATCTAGATCATTGAAACCTCAAATGATTTTCAAGGCGCAATTCAAAATATTACTGCTCAACAGTGAACACAAAAGTGTATAGACTTCATAAAGAAAATAGCAACAGGTTTGAGGTTTAAAGCACAGAAGAGGACGGGCTCTGTTCTTCAGGGTTCGTTTTTGTTTTTTTTGTTATGATAAAAGATGGTTTCAGTTCAGGTCCACTCAGACCAGTTTATCACACAAACAGCACTAAGGTAAGTCAGCGCTGAGACACCGTGGACTCCAGTCCTTCACCCTGGTCCTCTAGTCCACTTTGACCACACTGTAGATCTTGTTTACAAACCAGAAGCAAGCGAAGAAGCCGATTGTTCCTGAAAACAAAAAGCAGGTAAAACAAATAAGAAATGATTGCACATCTCGGAAGCGCACACTTTAAATAAGTTAATGGGACTTTACTAAACAAATTAAACACCCACTAAAAGACCGCCAAAATGTTGAAAACGATCAAATTTATACAGCTTGGAAAGCTTTTGGAGATGCAGCACTTGTCACGGGAAGAACATGGCTGCCTTAGCTCAGAGTTGATCAACGTGGTAAAAATCCTGGATCAATTCATTTGGGTATAAAAGTCCAATCTGACTGCTCAATGGGGGACATGCAGCATAATCCCTATGCAACGCTGGGATGAGGTGAATGAGACAGACAACAACACAAGAGGGAAATGAGAAAGATTAGGATTATTTAGATCAAAACTGAAAGCAAGGAGGGAAACTGATAATCTTTTCCATGAATCCTTGGATTACTTCTTGGTGATAATCTTTTGACATTTCATCCCTTTTCGTACTCGCAGCTCCGTCTTAAGATACTGTCACAGTGCTGCAGTGACGAGCCCAACTTTTGTCTGGCCTAATGGCAGAATAACACCATAAAGTACGTCGTCATCTGACATCATGGCATGCTGCATATTTTTAGAAGATATGCAGAGTAGGCGTGTAGTCGCCTGTTATCTGCTCCTTAACATTATCCCCTTTCCGCACGCTCCCGTGGCATCACTTGAGGTGAGGTGAAAAAAAAAAAAAAAAAGCTTGAAAGAGCCCGTGACAGTTGTTAGCACCTCAGCGTCTGTCAATCCTTTAACAAGGAGACAAAAGAGGCAACAATGCTCGACTCATCCCAGCTTTGTCACAACATGTGTTAGAGGATCTGTACCACCTCAGACACACAGCTGGATTTCGTGTATAAACAAAGATGTTCGAGAACACTGACAGCATATAGACGTATATTCATCCATAACACCAAGTGAGTGTTGGTGGATGTACCGTTTGATCTACACAACAAAAGAACAAAAACAGGAAGTCCCTGGTGAAACGGGGCTCCTGCTTGTCAAACCCGATAGTAGAGACGATCCCAAATAAGTCTACAAAACAAGTTCTGACCAAAGGGACTCTGAAGTCTGTTCAAAAATTCCTTCTAATAATCATTATGCTTCAAAACAAAGGATCTTTTCAAATTATTGCTCTTTGACTTCTAGCAAACACAAGTTCAATAGCGCAAATATTGTACTGGTTTAGAGTTAACAGGATCTTGATTCCTCCTAAAGGTGAACTGGTTTCAAAATCACTGAGCAAACAACACCTATGAGGTAACTCTGGGAGTATCTACATTGATTATTTACCATGCAGATTTTTCAGAAGAAGAACTTTATGTGTACAGACATTCCCCAATATTTCTTTAAATAAAGACAAAAAATAAAACAATGCATTGCACATATACGAAATCTTTGCAATACTACATACAAAACAAAACACCTAGAGAAAGTGAGACTCTGGCAAAAGGCCTCACCTGTGAAGAGGAAGAAGATGAGAACCATAATCATGGTGTATCCAAAGTAGAGTATAGTACTGGCCGCTCCGATTATTTGCAGCTTTGAGAAGAAGTAGTGCACGGCGTAAATGAACAGATAGACTGCTGTGAAGCCGCTGGTCAGGAAGGAACGCCACCACCAGTGGTAGTCCTTGACACGGAAAACACAAAACGACACGTTACCACCCCACAATCTGAAGCCGGGATAAGATGAGAACCACAGTTTGATAAATGAGATGAAAAACTAAGGAGTTGACGGTCGGGTACCTCGGCACATAGGTGGAAGTAACAGAGCAGAATTGTGGCCTCAGAGCAGGTAATCAGGAGAATAATGAAAACCAGGAACAGGAATCCAAACATGTAGTACATCTGATGAGACCTAGAATACAAAGCATCTACGTTAACGTCGACGATACAAGGGAAGTTATTTTGTGCAACTGCACCGACTGGATAGGAACTAGAGCGCAGATAAACCACATTCCTGTCTTCTTACCAGATGCTGTTAAGAATGAAGAAAAGCTGGATGAAAATGCAACCAAAGGGCAGGATGCCACCCATCACTATACCAGGAATTGGCTTGGTAAAGAAGGATTGCTCAGGAATTTGACGGGGAATCTGGTTCGTTCGCACCGGCTGCTCAATTGCCTGTAGAGAATCAGAGAAAGAGACAAAATACAATTTCAAACACATGCACAATATTTACTCTCAATACCCTCAGTGAGGCAAATGAGTGTATTAAAAGACCAAACTCACAGCTTTCTTGAATCCAAAGTAGGCACCGATAAAGGTGAGGGGCACCGAGATTCCAAACCACAAGGCCAAGATGGCCACCAGCGTACCGAATGGGATTGCCGCTGAGGATCCCTCCACCCACAGGATCAGGTTCATCAGGAAGAAATCTGCAAATACAATGCTGGAGGGAAAGTTTTGGATGAAGGACAGTGACACAGAGCAAATTAATACAAGTGAGAGTGACGGCCTCAGTGTACAGTGTTAGAGGGTTGAATCAGAGCGACACCAGCAGCGAAAAGCTGCAATGAGGCAAAGCAAGCAGCAACTAAGCAAATGTGTCAAGTGAGCATACCCGGGGCACAGCAGAGCTGTCAGCAAGACGTTTGTCTTCCACTTCTCGCCTCCGAAAGCTGACAACGGAAACAGACAACAAGGAGATCACGACGGGATGAGCCACACAGATTGTAACGCTGCCCGAGTGGACACCTAAGATTGTAATCTGCCATGAAGAAATCACTGATGACACACTTACTTTTGTAAAGACGAGCGGACACGTAGCCAGCAGGAGTACCCAGAAGAACCCAGAGGACCACGGCACATGTCATGAGAGCCCCTCTGTTGGCCGGTGACAGGAACCCGAGACAGGCCAGGACTGCAGGAGTCAATCATTGTCATCAATACACTCACGACATGTCAGCAAGGTTGTAATCACTTAAATTACTCTAAAGCATCAAAAACTATTTGTATTTGCTGTACAAGTTCTAGAACATGCTTTGCTTGAATTATTTACACTGGCTTCTTTATGAATCACATTTCAAATGCATGTGACTAGAACACCACCTTGTTTGAATTTCTGTCTTGCCATGTTCTCAACCGACCTGTTTTACTGGCTCTGACTGAAAGGGATCAACATGAGTAACTTAAACAAAGCCGGCACTCGGCACGGTGACAATTTCCTTCACCTTCTTTGGATTGTTCGTAAGATTTGTCACTCTACTTTTAATAAGACAATAATTATTTCTAATCTAATGTGCTTCGCTACACAGGCAACCGGAAAATGGTCCTTACAAAGAGTGATGAAGGTCATGATGAAGATCTGCGTGCCCTGCCCCAGAAACACAGAGAGCAACATCCCTTTCCTTGGGGGACGGAAAACATCTCCGTGTACCTGCTTCCACCCAGACTCTTCCTGTGCGTCCTCCTGGGAATGCAGGCAAACAGCAGTATAGACAAGGAAATGCTTAACATTTGCAAATGATACGACGGGTCTTAAAAAAAAAAAACAACAACAAAAAAACCCCAAGGAGAAAAAAAAAGATAAATGTTAAAATACCCACCAGGCCATATTATATATATATTATGTCACCTTGTAGCAGAGAAGAATGAAGCAAAGCCTAAGGGAATGTGTCAAATTTAGTGTGGAAAAATAATTCTGTCAGTGAGCTGATTGAATTGAAAAGTTTCTAGAAACGTGGGAGTTTCTAGAAAATATCAACTTTCAGTTAAAAGACGCCACACCACATTTATATTAATTCTAAGGTGCCCCCACTGCGAGAATCACACACACCCAAACACCTGATTAAATTACTGCAAGAAGGGTTTGTTCGAAAAGCCTTTCAATAAGCTTACATAGAGCACAGTGTTTTTTCCCTTGGATGACGGAACCTTTACCAAGTCTTCCTGTAAAGTGCGACAAAACATAATTCGGGGTACTGTGCATCGTCCCTGTTGAATGAAAACTTCCCAAAGCACAATTAAAAATTATCTGTGAGAAAGCTCGCCAGGCTTTGCGGATATAAAAATACTCAACCTTGACAAAAAGCAATGCAAAATATTTCAGTTAACATCTAATCATTTTCCAACCAGGCTACAAAATGTGTTCAAATCAGGACAATTATCAAATGATAAGAGGCTGCTGGCACTGAAAGTTACTTTGCACGCTGGCAACATGACGGCCCAATGAACATCTCACTCTGAATCAATGTACAATTTCCATGACAGTACCTGGTCCACCTGGTTGTATCTGGCAATGTCTTTGTGCAGAGTTCTCAGCATGATCATGGCAACCATGCCAGAGAGGAACAGGACAATAACCAAGGAGTTCATGATACTGGAAAAAAGCACAACGGGTAAGACACTGCCACGACGAAAATGCTTCAGGATCCTTTTAAAGAAATCAGATTTTTATGGCGCACGCCATCATAAGTGTTCTCAAACCTGAACCACTGGATGTTGGTGTGAGGCATGGAGACGAGGATGTAGTCCCACCTGGAAGCCCATTTGATGGAATTGTTTTCCTAAAGGAGAATGAAATAGCCTCTAATGTTATTGCTGTCCGTAGGAAAAAATCAAACAGTTGCATTTAATTAATTATTTAGTTTGGAATCTCACCACAAATGATACAGAGTAGGTGTAAACTATTGACACGTCGCTATCAAACTCTCCAGGGACTTCCATTGGGGGGCCTGATTCACAGTTTGTGTTCTTCTCATCGGCATGTTTGATACTGACGTGAACAAAACATATTTCACGCGTGTTAGAAAACAACGACCAGAATATCTTCTTTTAAAAACGGCGGTGTGCCATCGATTTACTACTGAACAGCAGTTACCTCTTTGGCTCCAGTGTGGCAGCGACAAGCCGGGCGCCTCTCCAGTCCTCCTGTGCTCCGCTGTGATATGTGATCTTGATGTCCACGTGGTTGAAAACGTAAAAGGTGTTTTTCTTGTTGAACTCAGCCTGACAGAAAAAAAAACCCCAAAACATATATATTCAATACCAGGCCCGGAGTGGCTCATCAGGAGGACCGGGACTATCCCAGTTATTAAAACCAGTCAACATGGACTGCTCATCATTTGCATAACATTCCTGACTTGACAAGTCGAGTTGCAGATTTGGTTCACTCCTTCAGCCTCTTTGTTCAGTTAGCAGAAGAAAGCATGCTGCTCTACAGGTACTGCTCGTTCAGCAAAACTGTTCAACCTTTCCACTTTTCATTTTTGCTTGACATTGAACTTTTCACACAAACGTCCCAAGAAAATTAGATCAAATTGGGTCTCTGCACTTATAAAAGGTCTAAAAGCTCTAAAATCATGTGAAATACATCACTGCAAATAACTAAGTGATCAGTCAAGTGTCACTTCAGAATTGAGTGACTGATTATTGAAAGCCTGATAAGCGAGGTGAAATAAATATTTTAAATGTATAAAAACCAACCGTACATTGATAACACAAGCATCTTTCGCTCTGCCATCTGTTGTAACAAGGCAGCCAATTGGGAAGCCGGGGTTGCAGTACTTCTGATCATCTTCCACATCGTAGCACCAGGTCACCGGCATGTTATCAATGATCCTGAAAACAAGTTGGTTAAGTCAGAGTTGCAACAAATACTTAGTTTAGAATGTTTAAAACATCATTTGCCTTGAAGCCCACTGTCTTCCGGCAGTACAGTTGTTAAGAAGCCTATTTTTTATACAGTTAAACCAGAGCAAGTACAGACAGACTATTTTGTAATTTGACCTCAGCCTCATCATTCTGGCCACTGCATCAGCTTAGTCTGGATCAACTGAGAAAAGTAGCAAAATGCTAATGTTGGCTTATGCAACTTGAATGTTCATAGCTGCTTGAGCTTTCTATTAAAAATAAATCTTACAAGAACATGAATCACTTTAAACAGTAGAAAAAAACCCATACAATTATAGAATCACAGGAAAGTTTCTCTTCTACTAACCAGTGGTGCTGATAGTTCAGCTGCATTCCCATTTTGAGAAAATCCAGGTGGGTTATATCCATCTTGGCACCTTTCTTGAACTGAGTTGTACACACCGGCTTACAGTCCACTTTTTTATTGAAGGTAAACTGTAATGAGTGCATGGAAGATGTGCTGTATTATGCAAGTATGGCCCACATGGAGAATTAAATATGCAACATCTAATCGGGCCAAAATTTTCTGATAGTACTGACCTTGTAAGGAGACGACTCAATTCGCTCGCCAAACAGCACTTGTCCAAGGTTCTCAGTTGGCCTTTTCTCCTGGTCGTCTTTGCAAAATGGGAACCTTTAACATACATTTACGTTGTTATACAAAAGAGAAAACGGTTGGAAAACATAGCTTTGCATATGTAAATTAAACAGTACTTACACATCATACTCGTAAGGCAGAACTGACTCCACCGAGTCCAAGCGGTTGACAAAAAGCTGGATCTCTGTCTGTAAGGGCAGAAAACATGTTTCAGTGAGTTTATAGGGTTTTTTTCCCCCCAACTTGGAACAAAGCTGCCTCTCAGTGCAGTCGGCTGGATAGGATACAGGCTGTGACTAGTCGTTTAGAGGATATCCGCAATATACTTTACCAGATGGTCTGAAGCTGGTAAATAATAAAAGGTGAAATAGACAATTAAGCCAAACGGAATTCAGGTTATCCATGATATTTCTTTAACCTGGATCTGATCAGGTAACCTTAGCAGGAAATATCCATAAAATGGGAGCGTTAGTGAATCATTATTTGAGTTGGGTTTAATGATTAAAATCGATGGCCATTGGTGTAATTAAGCTTCAACGTAAGTGTGACACCAGCTTCCAAAGTAAACACTATGACAAACTGAGCGTTACTTCACTACTCCGACTCCAGGTGATAGTCGGGGCCTAGGAGGGACTCCGTGGAGCTAGCGAAGATTGGGGGAGGCTAACGTGCTAAAACATAAATGCAAAATCTAAATTATGCAAAATTCCACCGGACGAGATATGATATGCAAGTATTATTTGGCGACCGTACCTGACAATCGTCGCCACCTTTGCCTTCTTCACAGAAACTCACTGGGGCTAAACCCGGAAGATAAAATGCCGAGCACGAAGAGAAACATGAGATTAGCAAAGGAAACAGCACGGAACCGAGGTGTATCCGCCTCTTCATCTTGACAGTGTTTCTGGGGGAGGGGAATCTAGATATACTACAAGAAAGTAGGGCTCCTTCTCCTAAACGACGGTTATATTTTGGTAGCTGTCTCCAGCTAGCTACGCGGTAGGTCTTTCTCGCTCGGCGAACGGCGACTGAGCGGCCAATGTCTGTGACGTCGCCGTCCTTCCCCGTCAATTACCGGAAACGGTTATGCAAAACAAACAGTATGACCTTCAAAATAAATTACACCAGCGCTAATCTGATTATCAGAAATGGACTATGAGATTTAGTTTTGTCTAAATGTACTCTTTGTGTGTATAATTTATTGATTGTGTTGTAGTTTGGGTATAGGTTAAACATTGTAACGATAATGATAAGGTAGTCGCAACTGTTTTCACATTAAAATGCTTTTAATTTGAAAATATCATATATATTGATATATGATCCTGACACGGTGGAAGAGTGACGTTGCTTTTTCTTTTTCCTTTCCTTTTTGTCGACTCCTCCATCAGTGTCCTTGTATTTATGTTTCACCTGGACATAAACCTAAAAAAATGCAATTTTAGCAATTCATAACCCTACTTTAACAGCAATTCACAATATCCTTGTTAAACAACAATGAAATACTCATGGATAGAATAGAATAGAATAGAATAGAATAGAATAGAATAGAAAAGAAAATAAACAATGTATTAGTCCCAGAGTTAAATTCTTTGAAAGCATTCCTCCACACAGACTGAAACACACTGAAACAAGACGGAATAATGATTCAAAAAAGTAATATTACATATTGATATATACAGGCTTTACAGTGACTGGTATAAGCATAGAAAGGATGAAATTAATCAAAACATAGCGAGCACTATTTACAGGGAGGATTTATGGTCTGTCAGGAAGTTACAATTTCCAATACAATCTGTAGTACACTTTGGTGGTATAAGTCTGTTGCTGGAGGTGGTCCTGCTGTTGACCTGCATAACATGGAGGAGATCATGCCTTTTTATTTATGACCTTTGAAGAGTTCTCCTCTAAATTTAACAAAAAAAACAACAACAATACAATAATGTTATTCAAATCCATCTGCCTGTTACTAAGTTGTCTTGTAATTTATTTCAAAAATAATGTAAACCCATTTCTTCCCTCACTCTTGACCAATTCAAATCGCAACAAAGGACACATTTTCATGAAAAGAATTATTTATATTTACATAAGAGTGTCAACAATTCAAGTATTTAGTGTAAGTAAATAAATAAACACAAAAGTTAATACTGAAACGTTTCATGTTATTATTAAAAAAAGAAGCTTAGAAAATGAACAAGTTTTATGTGTGATGACTATTGAAAATTCCATTCATGATTTGGCTATTAACACAATTTTAATTACCCTAAGATTCTATATACACAAAAATAGATATAGAAAAACAAAACCTATTTCCCATGTTACTACTTTATAGCTTTGAAACGTATGGAAAAAAGAAGAATGTAAAACCGTCCGCTGTCATAAAGGACTTTAACCTTGTTGAGAAAAATCATTTTTTCCACTTGATCTTGCTTCTATTTGTTTATTCTAGCCTCTTCCTTGTATCTTTTTCCCTCATCTTTTTAATCTTTTAGGGCAATTTTGTATGATCAAAAAAGTTTGAAATTGGACATAATCACATGACAATAGTAAAAGATTTTTAAACAATGCATCTGAAATTGGCCTGTATTAAAGATGATGCAAACAATGGGGTGACCTGACGAGAAAAAACAGACTGCCTCGGGATGCAGAATACTTTCAATCACAAGTGTCAGTGATCAAAATGTCAAAGTCATAAAACACATTTCTCAACCATTGTGAAAAGGGACCCACCTTCATCATACTATTTAACTATTCACCCATCCAACCAAATTTCATTTGCAAAGCAAATTTCATGCAGAAGCGCTTCTCAGACATCTGACAAAAAGCTAAGACAAAAGCTTGTGAGTAAGAGAATGATTTGTCATTATACTCCTGTACGAATAATACCTGTTATTGCACCAGTTTTATTTTGAGGTGATAATATCAGAAGGGTTAGGAATTCTCAAATGGTCTGATAAAGTTTGCTGTTGTACTGCATGTTGTAGGCAGGTAACGTAAAGTGGTGAGCACTCTCTCCTCACAGCAACAGTAGTAGTATACAAAAGCACCTGTATTCACAAAAATTAGCTCTAACAGTGATTTCATGTTTAAAATCCTAAATAACATCTATTCCTTATCCAATTCAATTTAAGGGTTTTACAACAGACATAATCACTAAGGAAGCATTTATAGGCCGACAGTTTACAAAAAAGTACACCTGTGTTTTCATGCACTTTAACAAAGGGCTGATTGTAATAATAGTAGTTTGTTCTTCCTCATTGCCTCCTCTTCTCTTTTTGCCTGAAAGCTGATAGTTAGGTAACAAATCCATCAGCTAATGAACATTGAATTACTGCTCATTTAGAGTTTACAGCACCCATGCGTCGCAACGGTAAAAAAACTACAATTCCCTAAAGTAAAGAGACACGTTATGCATCCAATAACCACAATGCTCCATTATGTAAAGCGACAGGCCAAGCCTGTAAATAATACGCACAGTCCTTTTAATCCAAACGTGGCGAGAAGTATTAATGATAATGGAAATCTGAATATAATCGTATAATTTAGTGTGTACTATTATATTCAGATTTCATAAATGTAAAAAACTCAAGTGAAGTACAGACACTCCCAAAAATGACTTAAGTACTCTAATTAACTATTTTTGCTTCGTCCCTTAACACTACTGTGAACAGCCTCGTATTATAATCAGAATCAGGAAATCGTATTGTCATTGCCCTTATAAACAACGACACTTTATTGGTTGCAAACAGCCCTGGAGGAGCACATACATAGTGAAGGGATAAAATCGAGTATAATAAATAATCTATAATTATTCGACCCCATGACAGCCCGGTGTGTTACAACTGTTTTAAAACTGTAGGTGGCGGTGTCCTCCCTGAGGACATCTTGTACTACCGGAAGTTGTGGGGAAGAAGAAGCGGCAAACGGAAGTGGCAAAGGCTGTTGTTCACGTTCTTCAACAGCGCGCCTCGCGATGCTAACCAGTTAGCCGCTACACGAGCCTCTTGCACAAGTCTACCATATTTTCATTCTCGTATCTACTGAAATACCATACGGGGACTCGTTGCGCTTAGTTGCACTACTTCTCGCTCACATTAGAGACATTACTGGCTAAATTCATTTGCGTGTTTTTCGCCATTTTGCGCATTCAACAGTCTTGCTAGCAGCAAGGTAATGTATACGGTGAAGTCGCGATAGCAGGGACCAATTAGCTTTGGTTACATGGCTCGACAACGCATTGGTTTTTGTTTTGTTATTCTTGCAGGTGCAGTAGTTATTTTGCAGCATGGCTGAGGCAGACCGCCCGGGGAAGCTCTTCATCGGGGGCCTCAACACGGAGACAACCGAGAAGGCCCTGGAGCAGTACTTCAGCAAATATGGCCGAATTGTAGAAGGTGAACAAAAACCCTTTATTGTGTCCGTCTGATCTTAAATGGATCATCTTTTTAGATTTGCGATTGTTTTAGCATTGATATCCCCCACCCTCTCGTGTATATTCAACGCATTGTTTTATTGCCGCAGTGATTATATTTGATTTATTTTTAAGCTTGTCAGTCAACCCTTTTCCACATATTTTGAGAAGCCTTTTATAAAGCTAATGGAATTTATATTTTGGGTAGGTTCAAACATCATATACTCCAAAGCAACCCGAAAAACATTGTTTGTTATTTATTTAAAATCACCAAATCTAAGACCTGTTTCCCTGTCCTTGTGCATAACACGTTACTCAAGTTACTCAGTTTCTATTGACACAAGAAATCACTTGTTCCATCCCTAACAGGTTTAGTCCACAGTTAATCGGAGAGACAAAACGCAATCTTTTATTATTTCTGTGGCTTTTACAAGATGAATGAATTTTGTACCTGAAGTCGGTGAATGTGTTAAGAGTTCGTAACCAAACACTCACCTCCCCTTTCTACATTTCAGTTCTTTTGATGAAAGACCGTGAAACTAACAAGTCCAGAGGGTTTGCTTTCGTCACCTTCGAAAGTCCTGCAGATGCAAAGGACGCAGCACGCGAGATGAATGGAAAGGCAAGTATTATCCTATTACTTTGCAGTTGGTTAAAAACAGAACAGCATCTTAAAATTCTCATAATTTTCATCCTCTGACAACAGTCTCTTGATGGCAAGCCTATCAAAGTGGAGCAAGCTACAAAGCCGCAATTTGAGAGTGGTGGCAGACGGGGACCTCCACCCATGCATTCACGTAGCCGTGGTCCGCCCAGAGGACCCCGTGGTTCCAGAGGAGGCCCCGGTGGCATGAGGGGCCCTCCATCCAGAGGTATGATATTTGAGCATTATGATCAGTTGAGGTAATTTTGTTGTGGAATCGGCCTAAACATAAAATATTCTTATTCGATGTAATGCTACAACCTGCAGAGTGCAACGCTGGTGCATTTACTTTTTTTTTTTTCCTTTCTTCTATTTGTAGATTACTATGATAATTCGGGAAGCATGGACCCCTTCTTTAAAGGGATGTCATCCAGAGGCCCACCTCCAATGAAGCGAGGGCCCCCAGTTCGTAATGGAGGGCCTCCACCCAAAAGATCTGCCCCATCTGGACCCATGGGCAGAGGTGAGTGTAGGTACAACTTTTGGTTCTATTGCAGCAACATTTGCATAACTGATCAGCATCACTGGTGCAATACCTAGCTACAGATAATCTTCTCCAACTTTTGATATGATCAACAAAATTTGTTTTCCAGTAAATCAGGATTTATGTTTTCTATAGCTTATGTTTTTTGTGATGCCTAATCTTCTGTTTTGTTTTTTCATATTTTAGCACCCATGTCGAGGGACAGGGATCCTTATGGGCCACCGCCACCTCGCAGAGACTCCATGATGTCCAGAAGGGACGATTATCCATCGCCAAGAGATGACCATTACAACTCAAAAGACGGGTATGGTTTTGTAAAAGTATTTCAAATGAGAAAGTCTTTGAACCTTATTAGATCTAGATTAATATTCTGCAACTCTTATCACCCTCTCTAATTTATTATGGTAAACTAAATGTGAAGTATATAATGAATTTAAAAAAAATTCAATGAAATCTTGAAAGAAAGTATGATGGCATTCTTGTTAATTGCCTTTTACAGCTACTCTAGTCGGGATTATAATTCCAGAGATTCAAGGGACTACGGGCCTCCTCCCAGAGAGTATTCCTACAGAGAATATTCTAACTCCAGTTCGCGAGATGACTATGGCTCAATGTCGAGAGGATACAGGTATGAGCAGGGTTTGATGTGGACTATACAAGAAAAACATAAAATTTCTCAAGAAGAATCGCATGATAATTTCTCCTGTTCTAGTGACCGTGACGGATACGGAGGGGGCCGGGAGCCAAGAGGCTACATGGACCGTGCTAGTGGTGGCTCCTATCGAGACTCGTATGATGGTTACGGTAAGATACAATCCCATGGATTTAATGACACCAGACAAATACTGTGGCTCAAAGAAGACCTGCGCAAATCCCAACCAAATCCCAGCATTGGCTACCACGTCGTCCAATCACAAGGAACGTCATTCACCTCATCAGAGGCACCAACATTGGAAAAATGTTCTTTCTCGACCTGTCTCTAACGTGCAGTTCAACTTGAAAATTTTCGTGCTATCTGAAATGTACAACTATTGGCTGTTAAAACAATTCTAACACCTAAGTTCACAAGTCACTTCCTGTTACACCTGCATTCGTCAGGGAAATCAGTGAGCCGCAATATCAAGAAGTAATAGTGCAAACCATTTGTCGTGCCTCAGAAAGTTTGCAGCCTTAAGGAATCCCCCAAAAATCTCTGGAAACATCGGTTGTCAAGTATGTGTTGCCTAGCAAAGCACTCCCTCAAGGAGTAACCTTCAAAAACCACCAAGACAACTTCTGAAAATCCTCGTCAATACCCACTCTTGGAGCTCTAAAAGGAAAAATCGCTACTCAAATCAATGGCATGCTGAAATGGGTAACACTGCCTATTTTTCCCCCCCTGTACTTAACTTATGACAGCACATTTGAAATACTTACAGATTCAAGGTGGCCGAAATGGTGACATTTAAACATGTCGTCCGTTACTTTTTTTTTCAACACAGAATTCTATTGGCAAAAAACAATGAGCACTTGACGGTGCAAGAACATGTATAAATTGAACCTTGCCAATTACCTGAACCATTGACCCTGCAGGTAACTCTCGCAGCGCCCCGCCCTCACGGGGTCCTCCACCATCCTATGGTGGGAGCAGTGGAAGCAGTCGTTACGATGACTATGGCAGCAGTTCCCGGGATGGCTATGGCAGTCGCGACAGTTACCCCAGCAGTCGGAGTGACCAATACCCACCTAGCCGTGACCGAATGGGCAGGCAGGAAAGGGGCCCAGCCCCCCCTGCCGACCGAAGTTACCCTCCCCGTGACTCGTACAGCAGCTCAAGTCGCGGAGGGCCACGCGGCGGCCGCGGCGGCAATCGAGTCGATAGGGGAATGGCTCGCAGCAGATACTGAACTGGACACATTAAAGCAAGCAGCAGTCTCCGTGCACACTCGGCACGTGTTTTGGAAGAATTCTGACCTACACATGTCTAAGTTTGTGGGATGCGAAGTTTAGGTTTAAATGATATTCTTCATAACTTCCCCAGATTTTTATGTGTAAAAGGTTTTGGGTCTTTTTAGGTTTTTGTTTTTTTTTAGTCTCTTTTGCTTATGTCAGTTCAGTCATTAAGTGAGTGTCAGTTTTTGTACATTCAGTACTGTTGGTAACTGCATTACCCTATACATTTGGCTTTCCTACTCTTAATAAAGCTTTTAGTTCCACATTGACCACTGCTCATCAATTTTCCCAACAAGAGACCGTAACATGAATGTGAAGTGACAACGTGATCTCCTTTCCTAAGTTCTCTGCCAACCTTAGGTGACACTCTGCTCGTGATATAGAAGGATTCAAGCGACGTGAGTTCATGCATAACAGAAATGTGCTTCCCACTGGACACTACTGTTTTCAAGGTTAGGCAAATGTCACTGTCAAAATGTTCCAATGTAGTTTCCTTGGAAATGGATCCCTCACCCTAGAGCTATTTGATGGCATGCAGCGACAAAACCAAAGGCAACAACAAGCAAATACATCTCGCCTGGTAGTCAACAGCTGGTAAGCAAAGCAACCCTCTTTGTTTCTCATCTGTAAATGAGTTTCTCATTGTCCTGTAATTCAACTTCCACTAAAAGGGTCAAGACAACTTTTGCCTCTGGAGAAAAAAGAAAAAAGGTCAACTGAAATCGGTCTTTTTCTCTCTAGTCCGTTTTCTGCAGCTAACAATCAAGTGCTCCAACATACCAAGAAGTTTGGTTTTTTTGCCTCTTCAGCAATGTGAAAGTTTTTGTCAACTATTTTTCCAAACGATCCGTCAAACAAAAAAAACCTTTTTTGACTAAGCAATTGCCCAAACTTCAGTGATTGGCAATAATGCAATTTCACATTACATTTAAAATATTTTTTCCACTCGCAATTACTTTTTTTTTTTTTTAATGAAAAAAGTTAGATTTTCTCAGTATTGAAACGTTTTCTACAAACCCGTCAGTACAAACAATGGAGACCTCTGGAGGAACGCCAACATCTGAACAACCAAACTGGGAATGACCACTGAAGCAAAGTTTCACTCGGATCAAAGGCTACAATATCGTCTTCTGGAAATTTAAAGAATACACCATCGAGAAAAAGGCCACATATTAATATTACGTTTTCATTTCAGGGTGAAGAAATGCTCCCAAGGCAGCAGCTTTTGCAACTTACCTGATATTGTGTCCTTAAATAATTGGACCAATTAAACCACAATGCATGGTGTGCACCAACACAGGTTTGTCCTGTAGTTTACCTATTCCTGTAACTTTGTTGACACGACAGTATTTGAAGTTAAAACCAAGTTTTTTTTCTTTCAGAAGCTGGTGCAGCCCTCTGACAGCGCTGGGTCCATATTTTTCTTCCAGTAGAGCAAAATGCTGACGATGAAAGAAGGCGGGAAGAGATTTTCAATCAAATTCAATTTATGGTGATTTGTTTTGTTTTTTAATAAAGACTTAAAAAACACCTGGCTCACTTTTATTCGGCTATTATTGCCACAAATATGCCCAAAGATGGTGTTTTTTTCGAATCGAATATCACAATTAGAATCCAGGTCAGATATTGCTAATAATCTGCAGAATCAGCATTCAAAACAAATCAAATGTCAATAATTGCTTGGGTGAAAATTACAAATTCAATTCAACTTTATATTTATCTTCCACCACATACAACACAGTAATTTCTCGGTGCTTTTAAAGATATCCACTTGAGCAAGCCTAAGTGATGATGGAAAGAAAAAAAAAACTCCCTCTAATAGGAAGAAGCCTTTGCAGAACCAGAGCTGGAGGCTTTCTGCTATTGTGGTTGGAATGAAGGGATAGAGGAGAGAAGAGGATAGGACATAGATTGGGTTAGGAATACAGACCCTCGTTAGGGTAGGGGGCAGGGAAACTAAAATAAAAAATGTAAATAAAAATAAACTTGCCTCCTTTTCAGTTTCTTTTGACATTTACACAGAATTATGTGAATGCTTGGAAGAAACGGCACAATTTCTTTCCAGGCTTCTCTGTTTTGTTTTGAGTTTTTTGGCTCACTTCTACAGTTTCTATCCAAATTTTGATCATTGTAATATCAAAATGTGAAACGGGGTGCATTTTTGCATAATTTTAAGCTATGAAAACAAGATTGTGGAATTTGCTGTGTGAACGAAGTTCCACAGTAACCACTTTATAACCAGCTGATTGCGATGGTTTCGGGTTAGGGTCTCCCATCCGCCTTGAATAGGACATTTCTTTTTTTGTGATTTATTCAGAATCAGTTAAAGATATGACAAGCATATAGCGTAGCACTCATGAACAAGCTGTACAGTTTGATATTCGAACTGTTCAAGTCAATTAAAAATGCAGGAGATTAGGAGCCTCAAAGATGCCAGAATAATAATAAAGATTTGGATCATGCCTTTCAGCAGTCACACAATTATTTAAGTAAGTAAGTAAAACTTTATTTATAGAGCGCCTTTTTCAGACCAAGGTCACAAAGCGCTTCACATTTTTAGTAAAAAAAAATAAAAATAAAACAGGAATAAAATGCAAATTTAGTCTAATTTGATAGAATAAGTGTATGTATTTGTCATATTTTTAATTATATCCTTCCTTAATCATGATTACAAGTTATTATATTTTATATTATTTAAAAATTTATATATTAATATATTTATACTTTTTCCAACAGATAATTAGTCTTAATCTAAAAGTTGTATCATGTTTTAATTAATTGATTATTAAATGAGTGGCTGTTAAAAAGATTAAATAAAAAATGTTAAAGGGGTGGGATTTATTAAAGTGTACTTCCCACTAATGTTCAGACATGCATTCTGATTTCTTTTTTTTTTCCGTTTGGTAAAATAGCTTCGGTTGATTATTGTGAACTGTTGATTTTGCGATTGATATAGATAGATATATACATACATAGATCGGTAAAACTTCATTCGTCCCTCTCAAATATTATGTAGTTTAAATTAAAGGAACATTCGGGGCTTCAAAATGCCTTTATTTCCAGGGTGGTGGTGTTGAGGTGCCAGTTTGCCAGTAGGGGTGATCATCAGCTCTGCTTGTAGAAAACAGCGTCGTCCTCCCCCCACCGCCTCTTTTTTTTTTTTTTTTTTTTTAAACTTCTACCAGAAGTGCGGATGTGAGTCGCATATTGATACGGAACAGACAGACAGTTGTTGTTTTCTTTTTCCCCCCTTCTCTTCCTTGCAATGCAATGCAGGCTTAGGCAATGATCATTTTGTGGAGCAATGAATCCCGAGGAGCAGACGGTAACGTGGTTGATCTCACTGGGAGTGCTCAGCTCTCCGAAAAAGAACATAGCGGACCCGGAGGAGTTTCTGAAAACCTCCCTGAAGGATGGAGTCGTCCTCTGCAAGCTCACCGAGCGCCTCGTACCGGGCTTCACTCCCAAGGTGCGTTACGCGTTTTGCAAGTTCACCAAAAGTCAACACACGGGCGGAGGAGAAGGGAGGGGTTTGACGAAAAGTGATAGGGACAAGAACTTCTTCCTTGCAGCAGGCCTCACGGTTATTTTTTTTTATTTATTATTATTTATTTCTCAGTCGAAGGGTCAGGTTTTGACGCGCGTCAAGCGTTTTTAGGCACGACGAGTTACAGCAACATTTCGTGGGTTTTTCTTTTTCTTTCCAAACGTGGGATTTCAAGTTGTGGTTGAAAAAAAAAAATGTTCCGCATTCTTGACATGAGCGAGTCGGTGGCGAACACCCACCGACAACACAACCGCACCGAAGTGGCCAAGCGTGGCGGTTAAACGGCGACTGTTTCTTACATTTTATTAGAGGAAAAACGACACGGATAGCGGGTGCAAGCAACTTGCATTCGACGGTTGAGACGAGAAAGTTGATAAAGATAAATAACAGTTGCAAAGAGGGTTCGTCACTTCCTCCTGAGCGGCTGCTCTTCCCGGTGCGCCCTCCTCTTCCTCCTCCTCCTCCTCCTCCGCCGCCAAAGCGCAAAGTTGCGTCAACGCACAGCGAAAATAAGACCGCATGGAGCAACTTTTTCGTCGAATAGCTCAATCCCCAAGCTGTATTCACACATTTTCCCCCTGCAGCTAAACATTCGCCTCCAGACAATAGTTTACATTAAAACCAAAAGCAGCTAAAAGCTTGACCCGCCTCCTTTTTAATCCATCCGGAACGCTCTTCCGCTCCTGTTCAAACGGGGATTTATTTTGAAACCGAGCAAAGTGAACGGATGTTTTTGCTGAAATGTGGCTGCTTTGACTCCTCCGTGGCATTAAATGGTTATATATACATATGTATGAAGTAGGGCGCAGGGAGAATTCCGTTCTTTTGTTAACTACGAATCCCTACTTGGGATTGCCACAATAAAATGTCACTTTATGCGCCTTTGCGCGTCGCCGCCTGGACAGCAGCCTCGGCCCGCAGCCTCTGATGTGCGCACTGTGTCGGCTATCCGTTTGGCATACTAAGCCGCGGCATGTGTTTATATATTTATTTCGTGTGCTCAGTATTGCCAGGACCCGAGGACTGAAGTGGACTGCCTCGCCAACATAAAGGAGTTTTTAAGAGGATGCACGTCCTTAAAAGTTGAGGTAAGTTGATTTATCATGTGAATGCAGTTGGGGAAAAAAAATAACAAGTCACTTTAGTCTTTGTACGGGAGCTGACCTTCCTCTATCATTATCTTCTTACTTACTAGCCTGTTGCAGTGGAGAGGGGAATATTGCTTTCTGTTGTGATCCACTCACCCTGCCAGCATAGGCTTTCTTGGCACGTCCATGTGGAGTGACCACTGATTCCCCTTGTGCCTTCAGTTTCTTTTTTAAATGCCACAGGACTGCCATCTCTTCCTTTCCTTGTAACACCTTTGTTTCTCTCTTGGTCTTCACCACTCAAAACATGTTCTGATATTGAAAAGGGGAGGGAGGGGAAACCACTTGCAGATGTTGGGAGTTTTTCTTTCCGTCACTGCAACAGCCTTACCACCACACTGGACATTAGTGTCTTTTCCAGCGTTATAAATAATCTTTTCTGGTTTTGAATCACATCACTCGGGTTTCTTTAAACGGCTAATTGAGTCAGCAAGGCTGGCTCACTGGCGGTTCAGTAGTCCTGCCCAGCTGGCTTGTTATGTCTGGGAGGTCCCCTTTGCTTTTATCCTCCAACTCGGCCTGAGCCCATAATTACAGTTTTTGCAGCCAGCCAGTAGTTCATGGGCAGGAGACTTTGCACTGCCCCTGTCAAACCTATCGGTCTGTGGCACCACAGCGAACCCGGCCCATCCATCTGGTGAGTTGGAGGCTTATTGCTGTAGCAAATAGTGTCTGTATGTCCTGCGACAACGCGAAGAAAGCAGTCGTACTGCTTTCACTTCTGCTCTTAAGATGCAGAAAGGGGAAGCTCCGGTCACTGTTCGTGGCCTCGGATTTTTGCAAGGTTGTGAGCTTAAAGGTAGGATTTCTGCTCTGATTTTAGACACGACTGGGAGCTTCAGAAGGGAATATTTATTCATGACACGATTCGGTTAAACCCAATGGTCAGCAAGTGTCTCATCAATGTTAAAACATTCAGCGTGGACAAATTACAAGATGCACTGTAGTTGAAACTCGGACTATATAACTAATGTGCAAAAAATAGTTGCACTGCAGTAATTTTTCTAAAGAAGAGTAAACTGACAAAACCTCAGAAATCAAGGCTGATCACACACTGAGAAATGTGATGATCTCTCTGTATGTGGTGTGATGATCACACTTAGCTGTGGATGAGGCGACACAAAGCTCATGACCTAGGTTTTACTACTTTAAAGTATATTTAAGATGTTTTATTTAAAATGTGAAATCTAATCTGCTGGAGGAAAGAAGATAGCTGTTTGAGACGGAGCAACAAGCTGTGCGTCCGTGTGTGTGTGTGCGTGCGCCCAAGTGAGCAGTGCATCGCAAATGATTCTGGCACTGTCTGTTTTATCACAAATCACTAAGTCTCCAAATATGGGTCAGGCTTGAACATGTCAGTTTTTATCTCCGGTTCGTTACAGGCTTATTTAAATCCTAGTGTGTGTGTTTCATGTGTGTGTGTTCCCATTGTTTCTGCTTGAATGTGGACTGGCTGATTTTCTCTGCCTATTTGCATTAAGCTAACATTATTATGAGGGTCGACGTGGAAAAGCTCCAACTTCAACCTTTTTTTGTGTTTAATAGATCCCAGCTTGTATGAACAGATGGTTTGTGGGTGTTTTGATTCTGAAAAAAATCTTCTTTTTTTTTATCCATCCAGGGGTTTGAACCAGAGTGGTTGTACACTGGCGAGAATTTTGGCAAAGTTCTAACTACGTTGCTTGCAGTTAACTTTGCGACACAAGGTAAGATGAAATTTCAACATGAAATGCTTCATCAGCTTCCTTCACTGTGACTTGGGGTAAACACTTCTGTGCCGGTGTGTTAATAATGAATCATCAGTATATACAGCCACCAAATATTTCAAGAGTAGTCAAATGAGGTCCCATACATTGTGCATGTGCTTCGATAAAGCTGTTTCTCTGTTATATTTTATAGTTTGTTTGTTTGTTTTTTTTTCCTATGGACCTCATTGGAGTCCTGATTGGGTGGGCAGCTGGCATGGCAGTGTGAGCTTGGATCACGCAGGGTACCATATTTCCTCGTGTGTGTCTCTGGGCGCGATATACTCTGGACTTGTAATCGTGTTCACTCAGAGCGGGCTCCTGTATAAATGTGTGCGTTTCCTTTAAAATTGCATTGCAGTGCTGCAGCAGGTTTAGACGAATTGTTTGGAGGATTTCTTTGGGGGCAACTTATTCAGGTTTCATGCTGTTGGGGTCATGTGGCTTTCCTGTATGTAAACAATGTTAGTGGTATCATGATTATTGAGGTTTCATCCCAGACAGACGATTCCCAGATAGACGACTTATTAAAATAAGTGAATTATTTGTAACGTTTCAGTGACTTATGATTAATATGAATGTATTTTTACAGATAAAGACACAGTTTAAAACCGTGGCGGGGGAAGGAAAGAAAAGCATGTCGGGACTAAAAACATTTAGACGTCTTATTCTTATAAATGAATTATTTGTAACATTTCAGTCACCTCGGATGAATGGAAATGTATTTTTCCAAATTTTTTACTTCCCCTGCCACAATTTTAAACTAAGCCGTCTGACTGGGAATCGTCTATCTGGGTTGACACCGATTTTTGATGTGCCTGGTTGATAGTTAAAGGAACAGAAGGATTCCCTGCTATTGAGATCTAAGTAGTGCATACCTTTACTACCTTTGGAGTTTGATTAACAACCTTGATCATTCGAAAATTAGTGTTTTCACTCGCTTACCTGTAACTCGGCTAATTGTTTCTAGCGCTGCCTGATGTGTTCTGCCGCACGTTGCTTTGATCAAACACCTTGATTGACTTTGAATGCATCATCAGTGGCTTGGATGTGTTTAACTCGGAGGGGTGTGCGTATGCCACAGTGCCACATGAGGAACAGACGCCTCTGTAAATTCTTGGCTCGAATTGATATGTAAATGTTTTGAGACGCTGGCGCTGCGCTCGGCATCTGTTCTCTCATCATCATAAGAGAACTCGATTTGAAGTGGATTAGTCACAGGTTAGTTGATATAATCATGGACAAGAGGCCTCTGTTATCACTCCTGATCTGCTTCTGAGCCCAGCTTCTGCTTTCTGATGGTATAAAAACGGCCTTTTATCGTCTGTCCGCGCTCAGTCAGTATCACTGTAAGTGATTGTAATTTAACACACAAACGTAGCTGCAGCGGCCACAGAGCAGAGCCAGACGGGCCGGTGGAGCTTCTCTGTGTGTGAGGAGGGGCATGTGGGATCCATGAGCTCCACCTACATCTGCCCTCAATGTCCTTTTCATCATTTTATTGAAGCATGACTGCTATCCTCCCCGACATCTCTCTGTGTGTGGGAAATGCTTATAAATCTGCAGCTTTTCCAGTCTAAACATGTTAGAGTTGCAAAAATGCCAGATAAATGTGCTTTTCTGTCTGTATGTGAAAGTACATTCAAATGTTTGTCGAATGTCAAAACTGCTGCGCTGAGCTTTTTATTTAATCTGAATTAGAGGTTACTAAAGCCAAATTAGCTCTTGACTTATTATTTTTATTCATCTGTGACATACTTGGATTAGGACATTTAAATATGTCTTTTCTATTCCCTTAAGAATTTACAATCCATTATATCCTGGTCTCTTGAATTTTAAAATTATATGAAGACCGGTTTAAGTATAAAGCTTCAACTGACTGGATTAAAGCATCACCTACTCGGCTCTCTGACACGGATTGCATCTCTCCATTGCTTCAGTAGGTAGCAAAACTACCTTAAAAAACCCGGTCTCTGTGTTTAACCTCTTTTCTCGCTGGTCAACGATTCATTTTGTGGAGTTTGGTTTTGGTTGGATGTGGGAGTGGATAGGCCAGAGGGTATATCTCTGAGTCAATATATTTATGTGCAGTTATTTACAGATGATGTGTTTAGGACTCCCTTGGAAATCTGATGTTACATCTCAAAAAGTCAATCCTTTCAGTAGCTGAACATTAAATTGAATTTAATAGACGGTCTACAGGGAGCGCTTCTGCTCCTGAGCACGTGTTTAGTTGCAGTGCTGCCATGTGGCACTTTTCAAGTGGCAACAGAATTCCAAACCTCTGTCAGAGCATTTCAAGGAGCGCACTCATCCTGCGGGACTGCTGGCAGCCACTGACCCTAAATCACACGTGTCCTGCTGCAGTAGCTGAGCGATGGCACTGCCGAGCGACCGGGTGTCGGCAACCTCGATTTATTTGGATATTTTTTTTTCTGAAATGCACTTCAGGGAAGATGGTGCTTTGAGGAAGTTGCATTGAAACATGTCTGTTCGTTATGGCAGAATTACTCCCCGGACCAAGCGTATGTTTACTAGATTGCAGATTATTATTCTGAAGGCTGCCAGTTGGCATCTGTTTCCACTTCGGCTTGAACTGGGATCTCAGTGCCTGTGTCACTTATGGTTAAGTCACATTATTCCATGAGGAATAGTGCATTTGTTGCCTCTGTGTGTCTGTTCATTGTCCTGGGGCCGTGCGGTGCGATAGACCGTACGCCTATTAATTATCATCAAGTTGTCAGCCCCGACGTATTTGTACCTGCTTGAACACTGATCATGCTGATGACGTGTTTGTGCATTTTTCAAGGTGAGGCTGCATGGCAGAACCTGTAGACTTGAATTAAATTTGCACATCTTTACAGTGCAAAACTCAAAGCTTTGTATTTTATCTTTGTATTTTCCATAGATTGCGCTGCAGAGAGATGTCCACAGTCCGGTGCGTCCTCTCCTAGTCAGACTACATCCTCACACACGCTGTCATCTGCTAAATCCAAAGGCTCTCTGCGTAGACAATCCAAATCAGTGGTACGGTTCTTTTTCATTGTGTTATAGAAAAAAAAACTGTTTAGTTGCCGAGTTCACTCAGGACATTTGTTGCTTCCTTTAAAATGTTCTCAATGTTATAACTGTGTAATGAAGTAATAATTATATTGGCTAAAAAAGATATCAAAAGATACAAGTCTCGTTTGATAAAACGTTCTTGTTTGTCTTACCGACTGCCATGGCAACCCCTCTGAACAGGAAATGTCTGAGAACGGCAGCGGCGGTGGGCAGCTGATGGTAAAAGCTCGCTTCAACTTCAAGCAGAACAACGAGGACGAGCTTTCTTTCGGCAAAGGTGAACTCATCCACGTGCTGCGGCAGGAGGAGGGCGGCTGGTGGGAGGGCACGCTCAATGGCAAGACGGGCTGGTTTCCCAGCAACTACGTTCGCGAGATCAAACCCTTCGGTAAGTTGAGCCGCACCGAGTAGATGATCCAAGTTCGTGTTTGAGTAGAACAGTGTCACCAGTCTCATAGGGATACATAGTCATTTCCATGTAGTTTAATTGGTGATTCACTTTGACGGAAAGAAATTCCACACGAGCAAGCATAAGCAAGGGTGGAAGAGAAAAACTCCCCTTTAACAGGAAGAAACGAGCAGAACCAAGCTCAGAAGTGGAGGCTTTCTGCTCTTCTGGTTGGGTTTAGATGATGGAAAGAGAGCAAAGGATCAGTCAGAGAAATAGAACAACAAAGTGATTGCCGTCACAAAGTCGGTTGTGGATTGTGAGGCGTGATACAAACCTTGATTCGGGGGTGAGGCAAGCAAAAAGCATTAATACCAATGTCCTTATTGGATGCACCAATTAATCACAAGACAATCAACTGTCAGATGAAGCCGTGATCAAATAAGAAAACCTTCACATGCACAGCAAGAACATCTAAACTACAGCTGGTCTGAGCATTTGGTTTGCAGCAACAACACGGTGTCGCCTCGTTGAGATATTGCTCATCAGATGTGGAATGGCAACAGCTTTTCTACTAAATGATCACACAGAAAACTTGGGAGTCCCATACTGATGGATATTATTGTGTTTTAGGCATTTAGTATGAATGCTTTTAATAAATTTGATGGCGGTTGTGTCTGAGCTTCAAGGGTCTTTTCTGTCTTCAATGTTTATTTTCTCGACAGAAAAGCCAGTGTCTCCGAAAGGAACTCAGCTGACCAAGAACTACTACAGTGTGGTGAGTGTCGCCAAACTGGATGAATATCAGTTCCTCAATATTAGATTAAATAATATCACACACTCCAATGCCCCATCGATAATCTGTGAGAGGGTGAAGAGCTGGTCGGAGGCTCCTCTGCAGTACCCCTGCATAGACTTTCACCGGGAGGCTGAGAAGTGTGATACCGCGATGACAGGCACACACTCTCGGGGAAAATTCTAACCACCACCTCGGCACGCCAGTCCGAAGGTACTGGTCCTGAGGTCCATGTGATACCTCAGAGGCATGCCAACCCAGATAGCCCCACAAGATCCAGGGCCTTCAGCAGCTCTGGGAGTTTCGCATACTGCTATATTTAGTTTCTTTGGCATCTATCAGTTTCTTTGTCAGAAAGTCGTTCTGCATTTACTTATTCTTCCGTTTTTTTGACCTTAAGAAATACTCCATGGCATGTGTGCACCCAGGCTTCATCTTGAACTCTGCTTGAACAGTACTACGTCATAACGTCCCATAATGTCACTTTCTTCACTCACCATTTCTGTCTGCGTTCGTTTAAATTTTACTCTCGGAAGATTCTCTGCAGTCCTCTGATCCGAAACCGTGGCGTTTTCTGCTGGTTGTGCTTCTTTTGCAGGTGGTGCAGGATATTTTAGAGCATGAACGCGAGTTTGTGAAGGAATTACAAACCGTGCTGAGCTGTTACCTTCGCCCACTGCAAGCCAGCGACAAGTAAGCAATGGAAGGGTTGTGACGGGTCGAGTGTATGGCAGCACAAGTGCCAAAGTCGTGTGAATTCTAATGACACGAATGCAGAGTACGGACATTTCTGTTGGTTATGATCTAATTGCAACACAGATCAGTTTTGTGTTGAAGCGACTGAAATTATAATTAGTGTTGGGGCTGAATGTTGGTCCAGTGACACACACTGGAGGACTGTTTTCACTCTCTCCACTCGTTCTACTGTGTGTGTGTTCCCAGGTTGAGCAGCACAGACAGCACCACCCTGTGTGGGAACCTGGAGGAGATCCTCACCTTCCAGCAGGCACTTTGTTCAGCTTTGGAGGACTGCACCAAGTAAGTTACAAGTACAATATCTAGACTCGACTTAAGGCCTTGTATGACTATTCTCAGCATTCTACTCTAGTTGAGCTCATTTTGTCATCTTTTTACACAATATAATTGTTCCACAGTGTTATATTTCAGGCACCTCATCCTTTCTAGTCATTGAATGCCCTTGATGCGTTTATCAAAAACACTGTAGTTAGTTAGTAGAGGACTCGGCCTGTCTCGTTTCTGTGATTCCCTCCTTTTTTCCCCCCTCCCTTTTCATCTGCTTGACTTGACCTCCTCTTGCCTGACTTTGCAGAGTCTCAGAGGGACAGCAGCGAGTGGCCGGCTGCTTTTTAAATCTAATGAGCCAGATCAAGACTCTGTACCTGGCTTACTGTTCCAGCCACCCCTCAGCTGTCTGCATCCTCACGGACCACAGGTGAGCATCAGCCCACAAGATTTGTGGGGAAATTGCAGTGACTGGTGCAGATTACAAAGTTTCCTCTCATAATATAGTGAGTTAAAGACAGTTGACAAAGTTACTTCAGTTTTTGGTTCCAAAACTTATTAATAGTCTTACTTGAATCGACGAAAGGGGATAGTTCGGTTAAGTCAAGTTTGGATTTGCATGAGGACCTCTTCCCATTCATAAGTTTATACCAATCAGGGAGATACGATAGAATCAGAATCAGTTTCATTGGCCAGGTATGTTCAACATACAAGGAATTTGGCTTCGGTAAAAAAAGGACAGTGAAAATATTTTTGTTGGAAGGAAATTAGGAGGATATTTATTTTTCTTTCTTGAGTGTTTTCTTAATTTTTTGCAAGTTTACGAAAGGGCGAATACACACATTCACACCCACGGTTAATTTAGAGTCATCAATTAGCCTTAAATCTATATTTTTGGGGAAGTTTGGCAGGAAACTGGGATTCTGTGATTAAAAACCCACGTATGCGCAGTGAAAACATACAAGCTTGACACAGAACGTTCCCCTTGTGCGACCCTAACTGGAATCATTCTTCATATGAAGTGTGTGTGAACCAGATGAGTAAAACGGTTCACTCGAGTAAAATATTAGTATTTTAGCATAATATTACTCAAATAAAAGTGTAGAGTAGGCCACTTAAGAACTACTTCAACAGGGGAATAATATACATGATTCAGTTATTCTTACTCAGGTGTGACAATCTTGTGAATTAACGTGAAATTAAGACGTGTAACGGTTTGCTTTGTAAATCATAGAGCCCCACATTCTTGTCAGATAATCCTTTCCTTACAATATACTGCAAAGTTAAACACACACACACACATATATGTGTGTGTGTGTGTGTGTGTGTGTAACACCAAGCAAGTGGTTATTTGTGTGTCAGTGGAAAACATCGTGAACTGAACGTAGCAGAAATTTGATCCTACTCGGTTCTAAAAAGAATTATTCAGTAATTATTGTTGATATTGAGGCACTTTTCTTTCGCACATCAACAAAGGAGCGCCTGCTGTCATGGAGAATTTGTGTGCAGCTTCGTGGCACTCTGGATTTGTTTGATTGGTCACACTGAGCCTTTGCCGGAAGCCTCTCCACTAGAGTGAAATAATTAGATTATTTCATTACATTCTAGTCAAAAGTAAAGGTAACAAGAGGCATTAAGCCCAGTGTAATGCAGTAAAGGTCAAAAGTATGTTGTTATAAAACTACTCTCATAAAAAGTTCCATCCATCATGCGTTCCTGCTTAGTCTGTATGGAATCGCGGCGCAGTATAGAGGAAATGAAGCCGGGGCGTCCCTGTCCCTGGGTTGCAATGTACTACAAGCAGATGGCTTTTACTTAGAAAAGAGAAATTAAACATAATCGAATTTGTAATATCAACAGATGGAGCAGTGATCAGGATTTGTGTCAGACATTAGGTGTTAAAGCTAAAGAGAGCCAGATACAGAATGCATGCACCATTTTTTTTATCTATCCTGAAAGGTGCAGGTGAGCTGCATGTCACCCAGTTTCCTCTGCATTAAGGTGAGAATTGTCTGCAGGGCTGAGAGGCAGACCACAGCAAAGCGCTAACATAGCCATGATCATTTTCTATAGTTTTTTAAATTTTTTTATAATTGATGCGTTGTATTTGAGCAAAGTCAATGAAGGGTATCCGCATGAGATTGTGACATGATTCTTTCTGTTCTTGAGCTGTAGTTTGTGTTTGTTCCACAAGGTGTCACACGTTCCATTTGACTAAATCAAGAGTTTCTTTTACTTTGTCTGAGTCCTTCCAGTGTGCTGCAACTTTCCTTCATTTAGGTTATCAAATGACTCATACCTATTCAGCAACGGCGGTCATTAATATTAGAATATTGATTACTTGAGCATTTAAAAGTTTCCATGTTGTATTCTGGTGCTGAGGTCTGTGAAGGTAGAGTTGAGGATGATCATCCAGTTCTTTTTAGTTAAAAATCGAATTGATTTACACACAGGAAACCAAATGTTGACAGGATATATACATTTGTGGTTTTGTCAGCAGGCTCTTTTTCATAGTTTTTACATTCCCATTTCAGTTACAGAGTCTTTTCGTTTGTCGGACCCATTCACACCTGATTATCAGACAGCGTGGCTCTATAACACTTGATGATTCAAGGTTTCGCGTCATTGAGACTCATGAATGGTGTTGTAGCTTACAACTCAAATCCGCTGACCGAAGTTGTGCTCCTGACTATTAAAGAGTAAAATATTGTTTGTTGTGACATTTCTTTTTTAATTTTTTACATTCACTGTTGTGTATAATGTGATTCGATAAAATTATAGTTACTAATCAAAAAAGTCATTTAGAAATTTAAAAGGACTCTACTATTAGTACTCGTTTTATTTGAATGGCACAGGCTTGGATGTTTGCATTGTTGATTGACAAACAACAAGAAAGTTGAAATATTTCCCGTGTGTGGTTGTGTAATAGTGTGTCATTTGCACACATATTGACTCGCTTTATACAGTATGTGTGATATAAAAAGAGTCAGTGTGGCTACAGGCGTTGCTTTTATCGTACATTTCATGAAATATCTTGCATTGAAGTCGGGGTGCTGCCGTCACCAATACTGCCTCTGATTGCGTTTTGGAAATGTGTTTTTAACAGCGAGGAACTGGACAAGTTCATGGAGAGCCAGGGAGCGAGTGCACCGGGGATCTTGACACTGACCACCAGCCTCAGTAAGCCCTTCATGAGGCTCGACAAATACCCCACCCTGCTGCAGGAGCTGGAGAGACATGTGGAGGTACAACACACACACACACACGTTTGTTTTTATTTAATTGATCATTTTCAAATACTGTGTAGGAGCCTTATCTCTAAAGTTTGTTGCTCAGAATTATCCACAACATATCTGACCAATATCTGACACTTCACTTCTAAATCCTATATAAAATAATGTTTCTTGTCAGCGGACTCTGTTTGTGTTTCTCTGAAAAGCCAATGCTTGCTGTGGTTTAACATTTAGCAATGAAGGCCTTGGCCTCGATTCAGGCTGTGCTGATTGACCTGATGTTGTTATTTGTTTGCACCACAGGAAGCTCACCCCGACTACACCGACATTGTCAAAGCAACTTCAGCGTTCAGGAGCCTGGTGGTAAGTTTGGACAGGAAGGGGGAATCTTGATGCTTTAACCAGTTTTCTTTAACCAAGGATTTCTTAATAATAATAATAATAATAATGATAATGATGCATTTATTTATAGTGCACTTTACATTTGTGAAAATATCAAAGTGCTAAAAACATTATTAAACATTTTAAAATGGCATTAAAAAATCAATAACAAGCTTCAATTAAATAGGTTTTTAGTTTCTTTATAAAAAAATGAAGCCTGTTCTTCCTCTTTTCATCAATTGACAATTCTTTACTGAACTGCATATAATTCTGTCCAATTCTTCTACTAAAAGATTTTAAAGCTTCTGAATTAATTGTTGCCATTATAGATTTAAAAAAAAAGATTGTAATCAAATGTGAAGTCATTTTCTGTGAGTCGTTTGGTTTTATAAGAATTTTTTTATGATATTTAACAACTGTAAAACCTGAAAGTGAGTTATTTTTGCAAACTGTTCCTTTTGTCAACTGTGGTATGCACATGAGGGTTGCAATGTGGTACGTGAAGTACAAATTTGAATAGAGGAAGAAAAAAAAGCAGAATGAAAGTGTCTGCTGCTTTTCCATCCTTTTGTTTCAAATGATCGTGTTGTTCCTATAGTGGGTGAGAACTGAAATGCCATTTAGGAGGACTTGGATTAAAGATGAGCCACGGTGTCGTACCTCAACGCCTATCGTTCTGAGACACAATTTCCCCCGTATGGCTTTGAGTTCCTTGTTTAAAAAAAAAAAAAAGATAAAGTGACTCACACACTGCAAAGTTGCACAGGAAACAGGAAAAAAGAATCATGCAACGGTGCCTATTACCTATGCAAGTTGAATGTCTGGTGTGAGATGCACTGCGAAAAGTACTTATGCTGCATAGTAATTTTTGCTAGAGGGAGAGCCCCATTGTAACACCTGAAAGTGTACTATCTTTAAGGTTACTTTCCAGATTTAGGGCAAAAATTGCTTCTTTTTTTTAAGGTGTATATTTAGAGAAAAATAAAGATCTGCTGTATTTCATCTCAGTATTTCTGAAGTCCATGGAAACACATTAAATGTTGAATAAATGTATCCGACTGTCTTTGAACAATAAGCAAGCACCGGTCAAACAGCAACTTTTCACATGAGGTTTATTTTCTGCGTGTTGCTGTGTAGACTCAGTGCCAGGACCTGCGGAAGCGCAAAAATCTGGAACTCCAGATATTATCAGAACCCGTGCGGGGCTGGGAGGGAGACAGCATGAAGAGCCTGGGTCATGTGGCCTACATGTCCCAGGTTCATGTGAAGAACGGCTGCAGTGAGGTGAGAGATATTTTCATTCCCACACTGCCTGGGGTGACTTTTGTTGGGTTTTATTGAAGGAAATCTGCATGATTTGCTTCATTACTGTTACAAAAACTGTTCATATGCACAAGTACAAGGTATGAAATGATTCTGTGAAGTTTTTTTCAAGCATATATTTAGGAATTGAGTTCACAAATTTGCCTGGAAGCATAGTTGAATGATGTAATCATTATATCACTGTTTTTTTAAAACCTCTTTTGTGATCATGTAGCAAATACAACCCATACCTACATATTTGTTATCATACATCATCATACTCATAAACCAAAACCGATTTGATCTTACCGTCAAATGTGAAGTGGTTATTGTTGCCCGATGGTGTGGTTTCTGTGTAGGGGGCTTACACAGGTAGTGGGAAGAAAGGTTGAGATGCACACTTTTAGCACCAATATAGATCAGTGTCGACCACATTCCAACCACTGTGACAGTTATACAAAACAGAACAGAGGCTGCTTATCCAAATCAGCAGCATGTTGCCAACCCCCCCACTGAAATATGCCTGTGTTGGCTGTAATTGTTGTTTGTGTATCAACGTCTTTTTTTAATGTTTTTGTCAAACCTACCAAGTTGCTGTAAAGGGACAGATTTGTAGCTTTTGCATGAACTCTTTGGAAATTGTGCAACCAGAACTTGTGTATAATTGTCTTTCAGGAAAAAGAGGAGCGCTATCTCATGCTTTTCCCCAACGTGTTGGTGATGCTCTCTGCCAGTCCGCGGATGAGTGGCTTCATTTATCAGGTATATTGTAACTGTCGAGCTTTTTCCTCTCGATTTATGTTTAAGGATAGACGATCATGCACATTAATGGATCTGAAAGGGTTTATTAAGCTTGAAGAAATCTTTTCTAGTGGTTCAAGACGACACAAACACGGCATTTCTAAGTTGAAGGAACCTCACAAGAACCTCATAATGCAAAAGCTTGTGCCGATGGCACTGTTCACAAGTTTAGTTTCATGCCACATGCTGCAACCGCTCGCCTCACTTCCTGTGTTTTGAAGGGTTTTGGTCAACGTTGCGCTCATGTGTCAATCAAGCTTCAATAAATTGCATCAGAATTTGTGCCTTGTGTGTGTAGAATTCAAGCATTCATATAAGATGAAGTACACCTACACATCTCGCATCGTTTGAGCCTGGAATTTATTTTAAAATGACAGGATTTATGGTAGTTTTGTGACTCTAATAGCCTGTTTACCTCCCTTCATGAATAGTCAACTGGGATCCGTTCCCGTACCCTGCCACTCGAAGTTGGATTAAACAGAGAAGGTGCACCAATACTGTATGTTTAATTCTATATACTGTCTGTCTCCCCCTTCTTCTTCTTCTTCCATTCAGGGACGGCTGCCGCTGACGGGCACCACAGTTACAAGACATGCTGAAGATGTAGACAATGCTCACTACGCTTTTGACATCGCAGGTTTGCATTGAAAGTTCTTAAAAAAAATTAATTGAGATGACAACGTTAACAAATAGGAACCCAATACAGAGATAATACATAGGTACATTTTTAATTTCATGGTTGAGTGCTGAAGCTTTCTCTATTATGTTTGGACTTGGATAGTTGCACTGGATTGTTCTAGCTTATAGTTGGTGAAAATGTTGCTTATTTCGTAGTATTAGGTGCCATTGTGACTTCCACTGAATTGTGTGTGTGTGTTGCAGGAAGCATGATCGACCGTATTACAGTATTCTGCGGTAGTGCTCAAGAGTTACAGGAATGGCTCGAACACCTGCAGCCCTTCACCAAAGGAGGAAGTCCTGCAGGCACCATTTCAAAGGTTAGGACACACAAACACACACACAAATGCATGAAGTCAAAACAGTACCTCCTTTAATGCTGACATAGAGAAGAAAAAAGTCTCACCTCTGAGGTGACTCAATTCCAACACACTTCTTACACAACTGTGTTTTTTTCCCCCCTCTTCTTTATTTATATTATTCCTTTTTTTTTTTTTTTTTTTTGTACATAGAATGCAGATGGCAAGCCACTGAGCATGGTTGGTACGCCCACACATCTGTCTGTCCTTGGCAGCCTCAGTGCCGCCAACCGCGGCCCCCTGGAGCCCCCGAAGATCAGCAAGCCCTGGTCTCTCAGCTGTCTGCGCCCGGCTCCTCCCCTCAAACCTTCCGCTGCGCTGGGCTACAAAGAGGTAGGACGCTGCCGAGCAGCACAAGCCCACCTACACTGGGGTCTTTGCATTCGAGTCAGAGTGTAAAAAGCTCCCCCACAGTTCCCCTCTGCCCTTTTTTATTTGTGCTTGTCGTTTATTCACACATGAAGCTTCCTGTTGTTCACACATTTGTTACCCTGATTAAATGAGTCCCACTGAAAGGTTTTAAAGGCACCTTGAGCCCTCCAGATTTCGAACCAACTTTACCGAAGAGAGCTTGTGGAGTTTCCAGGCTCCTCCGGGCCTCTCACCCAGACTTTGCTCATGATGACAATATTCGCCCGTAGACTTCGTAGGCGAGCACAAATTTCTGCTTTTCCACGTTTTGCGTCACACAAATTCAAGTCTTCCTCCTTTCCTGAATATCTGCGAATAGACATTTAATCAATTAGCTTGTTCTTGATTTTAATTATAAATGAGCCATTAGGGCAAAAAATCACAGTAAGCTTTGTTTTCCAGCTCCACCTTTTGTTTGTATTTTCTCTTGCAGGCCATGCGACAAACTACACACTAGAAATAAGTTGATTTGTGTTTGGCGGACTATGTCTTTGTTGAAACGATGCTTCTGGTAAATAAATCTCATACCTGTTTAAAATCCTTTCAAATACATTGACAGAAATATATGCATTTGTAGGAGAACTGTAGAATGGTCTCTACAAAAACTAAACAATTTAAAGAAGGAATATTGGCAATTTACCTTTTTTTTCCCCTCATTTAATTAACATTGTCCTTAGTATATAGTTTAATCTCAGACTGTGGAGAAATGGACATGTAGCTGGTTGTAGAATTTCATCTTCATAACTTTCTGCTTTGAGATTGACTGATTTCAGCGTAATGCCTCTCTATGCCATCAGAATTCCGTGTGTTTACCACATTTCAACCTCACAATCCAGGTTCCTCGTTGCTCACAATCATGGTCTGGAAGTTTCAGATGCTCACGAAAAAAAGGAGCTGTGGCTTTCCAGCGATATACGATCTATCCCCAGAAGCATTATTTCAACAATCAAACACTCTATTTAACATAAAACAAAAAACTACTTCTTCCAAATGTAGGTATTTCTATTGATTCTTTGCAGCTTGTTTTTGGTGTGATTTGTGACTTTACTGTGTGGCTGTCAAGCTGTACTTGAACTGACTGAACACTTCATCTATAAATACTGTAAAGGGATGACAAAAACAAAGTAGGACTGGAACAGAATAATGATTTCCACAGTTGTGAGTTGCTTCTCAGATAGAAAAGATGAGTGATCTTTACTTTATTACCCACTGAGAAGCAGGGGTTGTTTTATTACTATTCAATAACTAATATCCCTCTTCATAAAAGTAACTATACCTGTAATGACGTATTTATGACGTTCTGTTCCTTTATGTGCTGAAGTGTTTCACAGCCTTGTACCTGCTGCGAGGATAAGCAGCTGAAGTGCACGATGACGTAGGCACAAAAGCGAATCTCACGGTTGCTTTCATTATTGAGTAATTAGGAGAAATCTGAACGTGCTCGCTGTGAAACCAAACTTACAGTTCGGTCTCATGTGTCCCAGTGTAACATGTTTACTAATTGTTGTCCACGAGCAGCGACTGCACCGCAGGTTACGAGTTGCACGTCTGCGAGACGATGCGCAGTCTGTGGTCTGTGTGGGAAAGCAGAAGCTTTCACAGTTGTCAAGTCAGCACTTTTTGAACTTGCACTTCTCAAAATGTCTCTGTAATTTTAAACGGGTCCACCCAGAATGAATCACCCATTCAATCTCCCATGCAGTGATTGCATGTACATTCCTCTGAATGCATAACTCTTTTTGACCAGTTTTCCTATTCCTGCATACTTTTTTTTTTCTTTTTTAATGATTTCATTTTCGGAATATTCACTCCCAATTTGCATCCACAAGGAATATGAGTGAAGAGTAGAGGTGGTGCAAATATTCACCAATGACTCTTAACACACCTCTTTCACATCCTTCTCTCTTCGTATTTTTCATACACAAATCTCCTTTTTTTTTTTTCTCTTTCTCCATTCTGCCTTTAGAGGATGTCTTATATCATGAAGGTAAGGTTAGCTCTCTCTCTCTGTGTCTGTTTGTATGTGTGCGGGTAAGGATGTGGGTTGGGGAAGTGAAACAGGGTTGCCTGTGTGTGTGTGTGTGTGTGTGTGTGTGTGTGTGAGTGTGCACAACCCCGTGTTGATCTGACATGTCATTGCACTGTTTGCTTCACTCTTCTTTCACTGTCATATGTTGGTTTCCTGTGTTCTGTGGCCCAGCAAGTCTGCTATATATATATTTTTTTTTTTCTTTTTTTTTTTCTTTTTTCTTTTTTCATTCCCTGTTGCGAGTTAAGGTGTTGCTCACTATGTGTGCTGTCGGTTATCTTTTGAAAGCCTTTGTTATGCTGCAGTACGCCTACTTGGGGAACTATTTTTGAGCATCTACACACCAGGTCTATTTTTCAGGTCCAGTTTTGAATGCAGATTCGCATGGGAAAAATCAATAGAGCAAATATGTTGTCATGGTACAGGTTACTAATTCATACCATTCACCAGGTGATTTTGAATGTTAAATCTTCACCCTTGTGTGTTGATATTTAGAAAAAAAGAAAAAAAATCTTCTTTTTTTTCATTCGCGTTCCTGTTGGATGTTTTATTTTTTCGACCCGACCTTTGGCATACTGATCCTCATAGAACAGTTCTGGGGCTCTATAGGCCTCTGCTACAACAACAACAAGCACAAAAAGGCCAAAAATAAAGAGTAAAAGCATTGACATGACGACGCTACAGTGATTGGTGGTCAGCCAGTGTCTCATGGAGATAATCTTTCATTAGTCTGTAAAATCTTAACATGATCCCTTTCTCCCAATCTATTAGTTTTTTTTAAAGTCATCTAAATGCTGTTTATAAGGCACCGGTATAATTATAGATGTACTTTCCATTTGTACACCGCCGAGCTTTTCTTTTCTTTCACTGTGAAACCAGTGAACCTTCAAACCGACCAGGAACAAACCACTGCGCGCCACCGTTTACACAATTATCCGATTCACTTTCACAGGTTTTTCAGAGACACGCTGCAGCCAGTTTCCCCGTTTCATTTCCATGAACGGAGATCTTTGTCATTTGGGAGTGTCCCAGTCTTGGCTTTACCATCTATTTCCAGCTGCATGTCTGACTGACTAAGTTTCTTGGTTCCAGATGACACTGCGTTGAGTATTTTGTGTGTGGAGTGTTAATTATTCATAACACCTCTTAACCTGCTCTTCATAGGAAGCGCCTTTTCTGGATTGTGAACCGAATACACCAAAAAAGAAATAAAACCCCAACATTTTTGTGGTTTCTCAGTTTGTCTAGAGTTAGCGATGGGTAAAGATGTGATCAGTTTACCCACACCACATGCTTGCTGCTTTTTTTTTTTTTTTTTTGTCATTTAATGGTTTTGTGTTCCTCGATGTTGTTTGTTCATATGGGATTGCACGTTACCTGTAAGCTTGCATCATTTTTTTGGTTTGGAGTCTTGGCTTTCAGGCTTGTGTATCAGTTTGTGCGATTCCCCCCCCCCCCCCCCCCCCCCCCCTGTGTGCAGAGATGTACTGAATTTCTTCCCGTGCTCCTCACAGGACTCCAGCAAGAGCCCGAGGCCCATGAAGAAGTTCCTGCCCGGAAACCGAAAGAAAGACCGCAAGCCGTCTGACGACGAGGTCCACACGAGGAAAAGTACGAACTGTGCAATAGTTTGTTTGAGAGGCACAAATGACGAATAAGTAAAAAAAAAAAAAAAAACATAAAGATGAACTTGCACATTAAGATTATTAATGTAAATTAACTGCACTTGCATGTCATTTTTAAGTTGGAAGATATTCAGAAATAATAAAAAATAAAAACTTTTAAAGATTTCCATTGCAAATGAATCTGAAATATATGGACGTTTCATAAAAATTGGGGGAAAATATTCAGCCTGCCCATCTGGTTTTAACATAATTGCTTCATTTGGATTAATAATATGTATACGTCTTTATGCTTGTTGCTGTTTTTCCTCCTTGCTGTGTCCTTCATGGCGTCCTACAGTGAACGTAATGTGTATTCATCATGATTTTAACAGGCACAGTTGCTCTGGAGGAGGACGCCCAGATACTGAGGGTGATTGAGGCGTATTGCACAGGAGCCAGTCTACATCAGACCACCACAGGTGTGTGTGCGTTTATATTTTTCTTTACCAAATGAGGACAAATAGTTTCTGTAATGCCCTTTCAGATTGCACATTTCCACCAGCTGATATATACGCGTATAAAACTCCTCTGGTAATGTGTGTGTGTGTGTGTGTGTGTGTGTGTGTGTGTGCAGCAGTGCGGAAAGAGTGTGTCCCTCAGGTGCTTCTACCGGAGGAAGAGAAGATTATTGTGGAGGAGATGAAGAGCAATGGCCAGACGGTCATTGAGGAAAAGTAAGGCAAACGGGAGTTAATTCACTTGCATTACTGGTGTCAAACTGCTTATTTACACATGGATGCTGATTTCTATTGCTGTAATTAGAGTCAGAGATGTGATATTGATCCTGTCTATGCCGTTAAATGTTTACACAGAAGAACCCTTCTGTTGTGCGAGAGGGCTTCATTTGCACATCCAGTGGTTAGTAGTAAGAAAAACAACGACAAAACTCATAGTGCTTTTTCTTCCAGGAGCCTGGTTGATGCTGTATATGCTTTAAAGGATGAGGTCCACGAACTGAAAAAGGTGAGGACATTAAGATGATTCATGAATTGGACAAATATTGTAAATGCCAATAACAGATTCGTGGTAGTTCAGTCCAGTCAAGACATTAACTCTGCGTAACATCACATTCATTTATGAATATGTCCAAATAGAAGTTGTTGCACGTTCGTGACATTTACTAGAACCGACCAGACAAATAAAAAAAAAACAAAGCAAAAACTAATAAATAACTTCTTTTTCCCCCCCCCCAGGAGAATAAGTGGATGAAGCAGTTTCTGGAGGAAGAGCAGAAGTCTCGCAAAGAGCTGGAGCGAGTGGTTCGTAAACTGGCCAAGCAGAAGAACGACTGCACGTGGGAGGACGGCGGCCACTGAGCACATCCATTCAACCATTCTCACCCCGGTGTGGCTGCGGCGTGTACATTAATGTAAACATGATTTGTTTTTGGGGACATTTAGGATCGGGTGCATGTGTGTGTGTGTGGGATTTTTGTGTGCACCTCCACATTTCAATCACGCAGGGCAGAGTCGCTCTGTCTCTCTCCTGAGCGTAACCCAAAGCTCCTTCTCTTCAAGTTCAGGAGCCGAGTTCTATGATATGATGATATGATGATGATGATGGCTGACCCGTCGTCGTCATCCAAGACTGTAAATATGCTTCCTCATGAAGCAGCTAAGCTCAACCAAGCATTTCTAACATACTGGCCCGTAGTGACTGGCACTGTGAACCCTCCACAGCAGATGGAGCTTTTTTTTTTTTTTTTTTTTATAACAAGGACGTAAGTGTGGTTTTCGTTTGCTTCAGATGGAAACGGAAAAGGAGTCAGAAGCCATCAAATCGAGTTGTTTTCTTGCATGTACTTCTATTATCAAGGGGGGGGACTGATTTTCTTCTCTTTACAAGTTTGTCCTATTGTATTTGTCATTTGGATTTGAAGCTGGAAAATCTGACTTTTCTGTGCTTTTATGGTTGTTATCTTTGCTTTTTTTGGGGGAGGGGGGGGGGGGGCATTTTAGACATTCACTTCATGCGTTTCCATGCATTTTTTTTTTTTAGGCGTTCAAGCAAGTCACATAGGCGAGGTCGTGATCCTACATTCGATGCTTCCAAATGCAGCTATTTATTTAAAAACTGCATGAATGTACAGTGTTTCTACAGTATAAAATTCTGCATCAGAAATATAATAATCAAGCTATTCAGATATACGGCCTAAATCTATCAGGGATGTAGCTGCATAATAGAAATAGGGAAGAATTAACTGAGTAGGTCAGTAAATGAGAGTATGCAAATGAAAGGTTAAAATATATTCAAGAGTCATTTTATCTTATGGAATACGTGGTCTTGCTTTACTTCAGATGAACAAGACTTTATTTATTTTCTACCCAAGCGTCTAACTGTGGTGTTAGCCTTATAGATGTAGTTTTGCTGCATTCTAATCTGTCTGGATTTAAAGAAATTTGCGTTGAGGCAGAACCAAAATCTCTGCCAAGGAAAAAAAACAAAACACTTTTACGTCAAAAAGGAAGGACTTTTGCTTGAAATGAAACCATGCCTTGAGATTTCAGAGGATTTTTGTGGTCTCTGTGATGTCCTGAGCGAGCAGAGATTGATTTGTTGCTGTATGTAAAGCTCAACTGTTTTAAGTGCCTCCCAAAATGAGTCAATGCAGAGAGTTTAGGACCAGGTTAGGACAAGATGCATGAATTCTTGTGAATACGTTCACAAATGCTTTTTTGGAAGTGTGGGGGTGTGAAAACCACGGGGCTTTGCATGCTTACTAAGATGCCGCGGTACATTTTCTCATGGGTCTGAATGTGCACACCGCCTGATCTGATCGCAGAGAAAAGGCGGCGAAATGCAATAGGTGGCTGCTTTACTGGCTCAACTTCTGGGTTAGCGCCAGCATGGGGGAGCCAGGTTCGGAGAAAACAGCAATAACGTTGAATGAGTTTAACAAAATTTATTAACCAAAAAAACACAAAAATGGCTAGACTGTGACACAGCCTGGCCATTTCACCATGTTCCATTTGCCTTTAATTAATCACGTCTCTTA
This sequence comes from Blennius ocellaris, assembly GCF_963422515.1. Classification (NCBI taxonomy): domain Eukaryota; kingdom Metazoa; phylum Chordata; class Actinopteri; order Blenniiformes; family Blenniidae; genus Blennius; species Blennius ocellaris. The sequence goes on along the minus strand of NC_137658.1, from coordinate 5,130,576 downwards.
GTATAATTATTATTTAAATGTAGCTGACCTTGTTGCAATTTTGCTTATAAGTGTTTTGAAAGGAAATAATACTGTTATACTCCAAAATCCTTGCTGTTATGCGTGTGTGCGTGCGTGGGAGGATTACAGAGCACTGGTACTTTTACAGACGAGTCCTTGTCTTGCTCAAAGGCACTCCTGCCGTGAGCTGGTTTTCATTTGTTTTGGTTGTTGTTGGCGACCACTTTGTCTTCAGCATTACAACTGATTCCTGTACAGAATATCTCTGTTTCATCATGTTCGCCACTGAGATGGGTCATTTTGTTCTGTTTCTGTTTAAAAAAAGAAAGAAAAAAAAAAGAGGAAAAAAAAAAGACTTTTCATTCAGCACCACATACTGTAGTTTTCAAATTCCTGAGCACTTACTGGTTCAGACGGGGTTAAACTCCAGTTTCAACTTGTTTGTCTGAAGTTCTATGTGTGTGTGTGTGTGTATATTTGTGCAAGAGCGTGTGTGTGTGTGTTGCCTCTGTAAGATTGTTCTATGCAATTACTGTTGTTTGCAACTATTGTAATGCTTTTTTTTTTTTTTTTCTTTGAGATACTATGTACTTTAAGTTTGGTATGATTATTCTTTTATTAAAAGTTTAATATAATAAGAAACTGAGGTTTTCATGCACACACGGTGGAAAACTCCTGCGGTTGTGTGGAAATCCACAAAGACTGGCTCAGACTTGTTCAGATGAAGTCACAAGAAAACCTTCACAGGATGGAAGGAGTGACTGGAACGGACAACATCCTGTGAGAGTGCGCCACCTCTGCATGTACACACTCCTCCAGACACATTCACACTTTCCATGTTGTGTTGCACCACTGAGGCTTGTGAACCGGTGCTGGGGTTTCGACGTAACTTTAAACTCGCTCTGCACTGCTTCTTTTTCTTTCCTTCTTTTTTTTTTTTTGCTTCTGATGAGTTGGGAAAGAGGCGCTTTCTCATGTTCTTCACAAATACAGCTTGAATAAATTAAAAAAAGAAAACAAAAAAAACGTTGGGTTTTGTTTCTCAGTTGGGTCAAAGTTAACTTATTCATATCTTCCAAGGGGTGATTTATGGATCAATCTGTAGCTGTGCAATTCAACAGGACAGGAAGTTACTATGTATCTGCAGTAGAGTTTCATGGTTGTGATTAGAAAACTGAACTTCAGTGTTTTAATTCTTTGCCTTTTTCTCTGGAAATATCCTGAATGGGTTTGTTGCACAGTGCATAACGATCTGATTGAAATCTGCCTATTGCCAGTTTTGCATCTTTGGAAGAAAAATAAAAAAAAGAGCAAGATGAACCTTACTTAAACTGCAAAAAAAAAAAATTCCAATTATTGTAATGTCTACCAGTGAGAAGAAACCATGGAGCATCTACACAAAAGAACACTGCTTTCTAGAGAACTGCGTGGTTTTACCTGGCCTCATCAATGAAACCAGACTGAGCGAGATTGCAAAAGGTTGTGTGGTTTTTAGAAAATGGGCGAAGTATCTTTGTTGAGCAGCTGTTTTAAAAAGAAAAGAAAAAAATTAAGCCTCGCCGTGTTGATACTAAGAAACTAAGTTACTATAAATTCATGTATTGAGTACTAATGTTTAACTATCTTTTTATCGGTGCTTTTTTTAATTAAGACTTACTTTTTTTGTGAAGAAATACCCTACAAAAAGAAAATTGCATGACAAACAAGTGATGTTTTAATTAATTTTCCATGTTTCCTTTCAAACAAACACCTAAAACGGGTCAGATGCAAAACACAAGTATTGAAATCTTTCAGATTAAATATTTAATATTTCTCTCACACAAACTCATTTACAACAATAAATAAACCCAAAATACAAATAATGATGCATTACATCTGGTTTAATAAATTATAGTGCTCGAAGGTGCCTCTCAAATCCATGCGACAGATCTTTAATTCTAAAAGTGTCCAAAGTAGATCTGATTACATCCAGCTTAAAAATAAACTTGGTCCATATGTGTCCTTTTAGGAGTCCTATAGCTTGTACATCCCAAATGTTGTTGCCGTGACCAGATAGTCCACGAGTGAGAGGTTTTCCACCCAGACACTGAGCTGGTTGCCCCTTTCCAGCGTGATCAGTCCTCCCTGCGTGGCCGTGCACATGTTGGGGACGGACACATTGCCGCTGCCCAGGTAGCAGGAGGCCTGCATCGCCACACTCTCCTGTCCGTTCTTGTCGTTTCGTAGCTTGACCCTACTGACCAGAGGACGCACGGGGTCGCCCTTGGAGAAGGTCACGCGGGAGTAGACGTAGTATTGGCCAGGCTGCAGGATCGTCAGCCAACTTGTCTCGTAGTAGTTGATGTGTTTCAGAACCGAGGCTTTCATGTCCCACTCAAGAAGGCCCGCTAACGGAAGAGAGGAATAGGGTTCAGAAAAGTAAAACTATCAACATGAAAAGCAGAATTTTCTTAAGTCTCTTACGTGATTTGTTTGGCCGAGTGCGTTTTTTGCCAATCATCATGCTTGCTGAGGCTTTGGTAGAGGTTTCCCTCTTTTCAGACGATCGAGAAGAAGTTCGTGAGGAGTCCAAACCTGGTTATCAGAGTAAAGATATTGTTGGATATGTTCCATATTTGCACCTTAAGATATACCATTAACTATTGAAGGAATTTGTACCTTTTTCCTCAGATCGAACAGACTCTTCCTGTAATAACGAGAAAAAGGTGAATAAATTGTTAAGGCAGCTCAATGGAAGATAGTTTTGACAAACCCCTCCAACACATTTATTTTTAAAAGCTATCAAATACAAATCCAGAGAAACATCGTTTTACCGTTTGGTGTTTGAGGTACAGATAGAGAAAAGCTGCCAGAGACAGAAATAGGTGCACCACCAGCACTCCAACCAGAAAGCGGATTAAAGGCTTGCCGTGGCCCTTGGATGGCAGTGGAGCCGGGATGAGGATCTGCTGGGACCTGCTGAGGCGCGGCGGCACCGGCGGTGGAGCCACGCTCGTCTGGTAGGTGTTGATCATGGCTGAGCAGTGTGAGCAGAGCTAGAGAGGCCTGATGTCCATGGCATCGAAAGAGCATCTGAACAACTCCTCTCTCGTGCAGCTGTATATCTGCACCCTCCTCAATCTACATGCTTTGAACTCTGCTTTGGTGAGAGGTGGCTGCTATGCATTTCAGCGAACTCACTAGAAGGTGTGACAAAAAAACAAACATGAAAACTAACAACCTAGTTTTCTTTCTGCTTTCTTTCTTCTTCTTTTTTTTGTCAGGTAGCACAATTTCATTTTGGTCAACTTTGCAAAAGTTGTGCTTCATGATGTTTTTTCACAGGAAGAAATATGATGGGTGATGCAATTTGATCAGTAATGTTGATGTCCTTTTATCTATTTTAACCTTTATCAGTATATTTCATCTAACCTAGTCATTCTTGACATTTGCATGCATTTGTGTGTATACAATACAAAATTTATATATGCTTAGTAGCAATCAATTTTCCTTTCAGTGTTCAATCTTTTGAGAAGCACTTTGAAATGTTTTGAAACACAACAAGGTAATTTCCTTATATTCAAACCACTGTGACCTCATTATGTGTATGCGTGCATGTTTGAATCATTTCTTGTTGTCCTTGTCTTGTACACACATACAGATCTATACATAAACAGATTTAAATGATTCTTTACACATTCTTAATAAGAATTCATAATAATGAAACAAATTAAACTGATTTGTTCAAACTGTACTTGATAGACACCCAGTGCTGTATGAAATTTGAAAGCTTTAAAGAAAGACATTGGATCTATTTTGACAACAACAAAAAGTAACTATCTTTGTTAGAACAAAGTTTCTGCACTATTCATAGATTTTTAATTCCTTTTATTTTCAATTTGGAAATAAAAAGTGTTTTTCATGAACGATTTGAACTGATTGGGTGAATCTTAAAAAAAAGAATTAGTGACAATGAGGAAATTAGGCTTGAAATCAAATTTGGGACATACAGAGTACAAATCCCGAATGTTAACAACAGACCTCACATTAACAAATATATTTTATTCATCATATGACATTATGGCAGGATATGGATGCATCAAGTTTGAGATGCACCAGTAACTGTTTGTATTGCATTAAAAAATGCACACCTTTGTGGTCATTGTTCACGGAAAAACGTGTGTGCATGATCTCTGTGATCCAACTGCTGCTTAAACATGATCAAAACCACATATATTTAATTTCAGAGCATTTATTTGAAATATATACATTACATACGGCCCCATGCACAGACGAGGAGAATATGTCCTCTCCACACAGAGACACCCCTCAAAACCAACCTGCAGTCATGTGTCTGCTGTTGAATTCTTTAAAAAAAAAAGCATTATTTTATGAACATCTTTCAACGTTTGATATATTTGTTCTATGTTGTGGTGTAAACTCTCGGTCAGCACTTGGACAAATTCAACAACCTTCATTTGGAGGCTGAACTAAGGCAACAAGTCTTACATTCATGTCTTGATAGGCTGGTATTAACCGGTGTTGGAAAAAAAGAAAATGGACTCATGTTATGTAGAACAAAGGATTTGTTTTAACTGTCGCAGTCTGTGAGAGGTCAAACAGGAATGTCACGGGGTGTAGTGTACAAAAAGGGTGCGTCCGCCGCAGAGGGCGACATTCCTGGGCCGGCTGAGGGTCCGAGGCTCCGAGGAGCTGAGGGAGGCTTGTCTGTGGACGAAGAAGAAACTTGACAAGCGTGTCCTCGGAGTTGGGTGGTCGTCTGTGTGGACCGACTGAGGCTCCTTGCAGCACCTCACAAAGGCCACAAAGCACCTGTAAAACTGTGTAAATGCACAGAACAGAGAATGTGAATCCACCGCAAACACCTTCAAGTTAAAAAACCAAGTTCATGCAGTGCATCTCCTTGTGCTTGCATTTGAGATTCAGCCACGGTCACCATATTATTTCAATCTTAGCATGTCTCTATTTTCCCTGTAGCATCCCAAAATCATGTATCATTTAATAATAATCGTGCTAATTGCAATCGCTCTCTTATATCATTCTACCATTATTATTAAAGAATCGTATCTCTTATATTATTCTATTAGTCAAGTTGTGTGTTTGTAATCATCCATTCATCTATTGCATCTTAGATTCAAGACCAGACAGTTATTTCAGACGATCATTCATCAGCACTTCAGCGCTCACCTGGTTGTTCAGGAACACGTAGATCACGGGGTTGACCACAGTGCTGAACTTGGCGAGGACGGAGGGCACCACGCTGGCCATGGGAGTGATCAGGCCCGACTGACCGAAGGTGGCGAGCAGGGCCATGATGCCATATGGCATCCAGCACAGCATGTAGCAGGACACCATGGACAACACCATCACCAGAATGTGCTGCTCCCTGCGCTGAGCGGCCAGGAGATTTATTTTACCCACCTGGAGACACGAAAAGGAAAGAATAGCTGAAATAGGTTCAGTTTGTCATTCTTAAACTTATCTTAGAGTTTTTTTGTTTGTTTTTTGTTTTTTGTTTTTTACTGACAAATGAAGCTGGATATTTTTACCTTGCTGACGTGTTCGCGTGGCCAGTCTGACAGATTCTGACAGATCTGTCAGGCCGGTCACCTAATTTCTCTGTTTTTATTCTACTCACCATTGTAGTTTTTCTTGCGATAGATAAGTTTACTATTCAAAACTCTACTTTACTATTCAAGTGATCATATTTGCTAACTTTAGATTTTTTTTTTTTCAGTTTCTCAAACTAATAATTGTACATTGATGACAATCACGTGTTCATCTGGATGAAGAAAGCAACTTGAAAATACTTTAAATGAACTGCATTAATGAAAATATGTGCCTGAGCAAAGCACTGAACCCATGGAATTGTGCAAGTCTTCACATAAATATCCAATGCTTTTTAACTTTTGATTTTAATTAAAAAAAATGTTTTTCATTATATAGTCAGACTGCAATGTAGTATTTATATTATCATCCTATGAAGGGTGAAGGCATCAGTACAATATGAGTGTAGTGTTTGTCTAATTTTCCATCTTTAGGGCCATCTAGTGGCAGAGTCAAAAATGACACAAATTGTGCACCAAAGCTTTCTGTATAACAAGTGATTGCTTTGCCAAAGAACAAGACAAAGTTATCATGATCGCAGAGTTAAATCACATCCCAAAATCAAGCCAGTTTTTTTTTTTTTTTTAATGTTAACCTTTAAAGTGTACTAAAAGATAATATAGGAATTTGCCATTTGTGTCCTTGTTGTGGCCATGTTACAGATAGATTAAATAAAAATAAATAAATAGAAACATTCAGTAAAATGATTTGAAAAGAAAGTGTGGATAGCCTGTGTGTATTCATTAAATCATTCTATTGGTTCTCTCCGGTGTGCAGTGTTTACAGTGGACTAAAATTAGACATGATGTATCATAAGCCGAGAGATATCATGGCTGCGGTGCCTGTCACTGATTCAATATTGATTTCATACCTCTGTGGACACATCTCAGTGTAATTACCACTGTGACTCCCATCGTGGAGCTTCATGAATACATGAGCTTGTCTCCCTTATGAAAGGAAAGATGTCCTTCGAGGGAGAGCCCCCTGCTCTTTCTGTCAAATGACTACACACTTCTCATTACCCTCCTCCTCATTACGCCATAACTTTTCTTTTGTCTCTCTACATGACTCATTGATGCCACCTAACACCTGTAATCAGCAGCAAATTGTGAATTTATTTTATTTGCCGATTTTTCTACTTTGAAAAAAAGTCAATTCATTTTTTTCCTCACGTCATCTGGTTGGAGTGTTTCGACTTCGGAAAAGGAGACTGCAGGATTTAAGATTAAAGAAGTAGGTAAGCTTTCAGTTGTGTTGTTGTTGTTTTTAAAGAATTAATGTGGTTAAAATGTCACTTTTAATAGCAGGTGGATAAAAGCTACAGTGAGATTCAATACAATGTATTTTAAAAGTGGTTCAAGCTAAAAGATACTTGATAAATGTGATTTTTTAAAGTATTCATGGGGGTTAAAAGCTGCTATAGTTTCTAAGGGTAAAATAATCATTGAACATTGCTTTGAAATGTTAATATATTTTTGTACTTTAAATATGGATATTTTCTTCTTGGTTTTTTTCTAGCTTATTTGTAGTATTTTTATCAATACGGTTATGGGTTTGGGGTTATGGAGGCACATTTGAACTTCTATCCATGTTTTCAGGTCTTTCTCCTGTTATTGGCCTTGTCCACTTTCAAAAGAAAAGAGAGAAAGCGTGATCTTGGTCACTGAGTGGATTCCAGTCCAATCTTCTGAAGCAAGCTGGGGGGCTGCAGGTTAAACCTTCAACCGCTTCACAATCCTTCGAAAGCACATGAGAGAAGAGGCAGGAAAAGGCTCTGTAGACTCGCTATTCCAAGAAAAGCCTTTCCTCGCAAAGCTCTCATTTGGTGCACAGCTGAGCTCCAGTTCACTCGTAGAGTAATCAAGTCTGCAAAGCCCCTTTCAGCTCCGACTCTCTTGGGTGCACCAGGTATAAAAAAGGGGAGTGCTTGCATAACACCAGGTATTCAGGAGAAACAAATTGCTTCCGCAATCTATAAATACCACCTGGGTGATTCATCGATAGGAATAGTAGAAGCAGGGAGCATGGAAGAACCCAATAACCACTAGGAGCCCTTAATCACCAATTATTTGTGGCACTGGCAGGTTTATGTAAGCGTCACAACGACGGGAGTGAGTCACTGGAACTGCGAGGGGGGGGGGGGGGGGGTAGGGGGGGGGCAGGGGGGGTCACCGCCATCAAGAACACAGTCTGACTATTTCTCACTCCCTGAAGACGTTACCTCTCAATCCCTCGGCTGTCGGATGAATTGATTCACAGATTGTAAACACAGTCAATGCCTTCTTGGATTATCTGGTTTCGGGCTTCTTGAAATTACCTTGAAAAACATGCAAGTCGCATATGCGTGACAGCCAGCCTTCAAATCCTGAACCACAATCTTGCCGCTCAGGAACACCTAGATGGCCATGAGCCACAGCCGAGGCCAATTCTCTCAGCAATTAAAAGCTCCACAGCTGAGCAGATCTAACTTGTAAAACTTTCTGCTTGTTATCCTGGAAAAAGAACTGAGCTGTACAGGTAACCTGTGCCGGGCCAGAGTGAACTTTTGAACACAAGTCAGTACATTGTGTAAATTGTGGTTGAAAATCCCTTGTTGGATGATGCACACGTCCAAAATCCACAGGAGTAATATATGTCGTTTATTAGTTGAATGTTATTTGCTAGACAGCTTATAAAAGTGACGTGGTAACAACATGCTATCACGAGCATGAGTGCATGAACTCACCTTCTTGATGGTAACCAGGATCCGACCGTACGAGTAGACCATGAGCAGAAGAGGCAGAAGCAGACAGAAGATGAAGAGACACAGCACGTATGAGACACTGGCGGCCGAACGGAGGTGCCACTGGACGGAGCAAGTGGTACCGGGGCCCTCGGGACCGTAATTGCTCCAACCCAGCAGTGGTGGAAGTGTCCACAAGAGAGAGTAGAGCCAGGAGCCTCCGACGCACAGCCATGCCTTCCTGAAGTCTGAGATGTCAACCTGGGAGGCGCGCAGCACAGCGGTGTAGCGCTCGTAGGAGAGAATAGACAAGGACACCAGGGACACGATCCCTTATGGGGTAAAGGAGAGAAAACAGAAGGAGTAAACAATCAATCAGACCTATCAAGGAGGCTTTCCTCGCCTTCCAGGGCAACCCCCAACCCACTGTCAGGAAGCAAGTCCACCAGATGAATTACAGTAGTCATAAAGTCTTTACTGACATAAAGGGGAAACATCTGCATAATTTCTGAAAGTGTAAAGTCAATTTAACACCAAAAACTATCTAATTATTTTTGTTCAAATGATATGAATGACTGTGCAGCTGAATCCATCCAACAGAATTACTGTATATGTGAAATATTCCCTGCTCAGCTTGCAGGACTTTCTGTGGGTATAAGGTACTATAAGGTACTAAATGTATTCCATGAATTAACAGAATAATTGCACAAAACAGTATAACAGACACCTGCTGGGAAGTAAGAGTTATCTGAGCAGACTATAGGTCCCTCACACGATGTATCTATACACATATAGAGCCACACGTACACACATAGTGGAGTTTTCCCTTTTTCCTCTTGAATGCTACCTTAAAATTGGATGCAGAATCAATTCAGTTCTTCAGTGAATTATACACTAAATTCAAGTTTTTAACATACGTGGTTCCCATATATGTTGAAAGCATGTGTATTTTTTAAGCAGCAAGCGCAAAGCAAACCTCTCCCCTGCAGGATTTGTGTGTGTGTGCAGTGAAGCACGGTGTCCTGGGGGCAGTTAGAACACAAAGAGAGCTCAAAGGGTCAAAACTGAGTAAGCGCTCTGAAATGGCTCGTTGAAGCCCACTCACTCTCACCTTGACACAAATTTAATAGGTTCAGATCAATAAAACGTTGGCACTGGCTTCCCGTGCAGCAGGAAGCAAAAGTGTAGGTACTCTTGTGGACCTCCTTAAGTCGTATAGTCTATAAGAGGTGGTAAACCTAGCACATCTACAATCAACCTCTCTTGAAATTTTTATTTATCATTCCAGAAATTTGGAAAATATGGAACAAGGCAAATGTAACCTCAGTCAGAACTACCTAACTCAATTTGTTTTGTTTTGCTTGCTGAAGTGTTGTGTGAACTACTTGTGCTTTCTGTGGTCACATTTCATTTTGTTGATTCAAACATTTCTCTCTCTCTCTCTCTCTCTCTCTCTCTCTCTCTCTCTCTCTCTCTCTCTCTCTCTCTCTCTCTCTCTCTCCCTCTCCCTCTCCCTCTCTCTCCTCTCTCTACTTTGTATTATTTTGTGTATTGAGATTTTGATAATTTTGGGAATCTGGAATCCATTATTGAAAACATTCAGGAGGAGGTTTATTTCTTTATTTCTTTACTTACTTTTTACTCAGTGAGCCTGCGAGTGCCCGTCTATGTCTGTGTCCCTATTGTTTTTTGCTGTCCTGCATTTTTCATTTGACCGTTGACCTTCGAGGGAGAACACGCAATCTCCAGAGAGAAGGGCCTGGCTGATAATTTAAACCATGACCTTCTTCCTGAAGAGCGTTTGGTCAGTGGTGGCCCAGTGGTGGAGAAGCAGACTTGGGATCGGGACTTTGCAGATTCACATCCCACAGCTGATTTGTCACTGCTGTGGGTCCCTGAGCAAGACCCTTATTAATTAATTCATGCATCTATTAACACATGTAGAATTATAAATAAGTGAGATTATAAAACACAATGGCACGACTCCAACACACAAAGACATGACGCGGTGTATGCTGTCCGCCGTGTTTGAATGAATGAATGAATGAATATTTATTTCGAACATACAAATCATAGAAAAGAAAGAAAAGAAGTATTTCGCTTAATTACCTACGGTAGAAGGAAGAGGTATAAACTTATTTACGCCTACCCTTCAAATACTCCTATGCTACACTCTTTGGTTCAGAGAAAGCGGGGGAAAAGTTCTGGAGGAACTCACCGAAGAGGGAGTTGGCGAAGCCGTACCACTTGCAGCCGTACTCCCCGATGAGCCAGCGGCCGCGCAGGCTGGCGGCGAAGCTGAACGGCGTCCCGAACACGCACACCAGGATGTCGCTCAGGCTGATGTTCAGCAGGATCACGTTGATGGGCGTCCACAGGGAGCGAAACTTTGCGAACACGAGCAGAGTGAGCAGGTTGCTGAGGATGCCCGCCACCAGGATGAAGCCCAGGCACACGGCCACCACCGTGTGGCCGGTGCGGCTCAACCCGCCGGGGCTCGGGGGCGCCGCGGGGTCCCACAGGGAGCCGGACGGGGAGCTGTCTGTGGTGCTGAAATTGCAGCCGCGCACGTCGACGACCATAGCAGAGAGAGAGAGAGAGAGAGAGAGGCGAGCTGAGTAGGAGCTGGACGCTCTGTGAGGAGCATAAAGTGAAGTCCAGCCGAGGCACAACAGCTCAGTTATTAAGAGAGCGCCCCCCCCCCCCCCCCCACTGCACTTCTTTACACACAGCACCCCCTGTGTTATATGCAACCCCCCCCCCCCCCCCCCCCACCCCCACTCCTCCACCCATGAGCAACAACCATTGTTCACCCCTTTCGTAAATAGAGCAAATCCTCTAAATTCAAAGCTTTCGAGCTGCAAATGCAAAACCTTTCAAGACTCAGAGACTCAAATGGGCTTCACACCGAGTCCCAGTGGGCTTCATGATTATTCACATCCGATACTGGCAAGATTAACAATTGTCCAAACTAAACTTCTAGTTCTTCTGTTCCCGCTGCAGAAATTAATCCCCGTGTTGCAGTTCGGAATGAAACAAACTTTTCTTTTTGGCGTGGTTTTGCTAAGCTGTGCACTTTCTTCTATTCACGGGTTCCTTTCAGCACAGAGGAAGCGGCTCCAAACAAAAGATTCACACCTGTTCAGCATTTTCTTCTCTGCAAATCCTTCCCACATAAACATTTCAGAATAGTTTTTTTTTAAAATGTTTTATCCCATTTGAATTCCAGCAATGTTGTGGCCAGTCATTCCCATTCTTAACTTTTGAGAACATTTGCGTCATTGATTTTCATGGTATGCAGCTTTTCATCAAGTAAATCATCACAAATAAAACCCCACAGTTGCTCATTGTTCTACCTGTACTGCATTAATGTCTTGCGATAGCCATGTGGTGAAACGACTGCTCCGGTGAAATGTCACTCCATTGTCATGCTCTTTGACACCGCTGTCACACAGAGGATGTCCATAAATCTCAATAACTGTAGTCACCTATGTTATCTAGAAGCTGCAACACTGCCTCCTCCTCTCCTCTTGCTGCCTTTAACATGACCAGTTTGTTGGAAGCCCGATGGGCTGTTATCATTTCGGACCCAACTGTTTCCCCTCTCTCCACCCTCCCCTCCATTCCCTATTGGAGGGAAGGATCGCCATTAGATAGCCATGATTATCGCTGACAAGAGGGAAGCATGAGGATTACAGTTTGAAGCCCGACTGCTGAATCCTTGATGGCTTCCTGGAAAGACACAGGTTGTCTGCTTCCTCCTCCTTCCACACACTTGCTGACAATGCTCTCTTTGCAATGCACGCGTGTGTGTTGCCTTTGAAATATTGTTCTATGCAATTATTGTTGTTGCAATGTGAGTTTTTTAAATAAGACCCACCAGCAAGAGTGTTATCTGAATATCAGGTTCTTAAATCTACAGGTGCCACAGCTTCCTTTACACCCTGTTTTTTTTTTTTTTTAAACCACATTGATTTCATATAATCACGATGACAAAAAGAGGAGTGATACAATTTTCCTACGACTTCAACACTTTCTGAGTGCCAATATCATAGGAGCCAATCAGAAGCAAGAAAGTCGACAAATTTAGACTTTATAAATAAGACAAATATGACTCTGAAAATGTTTCAACTCCCACCTAACAGTCTGGTTTTCTCTCCCAATCCAGTAATGTGCATTTGAGGCACATTATTCAATCTGAAACATCAGTAAGTATGAATATGTGTCGACAGAGTATCCTTCTTTCAGTCAGGTGGGATTTGATCCTACGGGTAAAGCAGTACAATTTGGATGATTGAGGAGCTCGTCTGACTATTTCACAAAAACGCTGGTCGACGAAAGGTCTGAAAATAAGAAAATATACAGTTATCTGTCAAGATACGTTTTAGATGCCATAGGGCAGGAAACTAGTTAACCAATAAAGCATCATTTGAATCAAGATATAAAGATAAAGATCTTTGAGCACACAGAGTAGCAGCCCGACTGCACCAGAAATGTCTTTTTTTAGCTCAATCTATTTTCACACAAAGAAAATATATATGTAGATATATATGTGGACACGGAGATCAAAGCAATTAAAAGATATTGGCTATTACTCAAGGAACAGTTGAAGAAAGGATAGACAAGTAAATTATATGCTGTGCAAATCAAACCGCTTCAGTCAACTACCAACAGGCTATAGAAAAGGCTGTGGCAGAGCTACTGAGTGAGAGAATATATCTGGTCAAATATGAGCTGTCTGGGTATGGGCATTTTATAAACAATAAAAATACAATTTCTATGCAGTGTATCTGTCACACTACGTCACTCCCATGCTTGGCATGAGGGGAGTCATGTCAACTGTTTAATTCATGACTTTGGTGTAGGCCATCGGTGTCAAACTAATTTTAGATCAGGGGCCACATGCAATTCAGTGTGATCCCAACTGGGCCTGACGACGAAAATGAGAGGATATGATCCTTTAAATAATTCAATTCCAAATATTGTCCTGGGTTTAGTGCAAAAAAGGTAGGAGTATATTATTAAAAAAATGTTTACACAAAAAGCAACCCCCCCCCCCCCAAAAAAAAAAAAGATTAGATAGTAAGTTTAATTTCCTGTTCAGTTCAGGGTCTACTTGATCTTCTTGCTGGCCAGTTTTGGTTGCGATGAGACTGAAATATGTGATCATCCTCATCAACATTTCACACAAAGAAAAACAGGGACTGATCAACTTACAAGATCAGAATATTTTGCTTAATTTTGCAGCTTCTTATTTCAATGTACTATTACAGAACTGTAGTATGCATTATGGCCTTCATGCTTTTTCTTTCTTTGGATGTTATTGTGATGATTTCAATGTTTGGATCCAATGCATTAATTCAGTGCAATGTCACAATGTCATAATGCTGAGGTCTTATGGCCAGGAAATCATTAAAATGAGATGCGATGCTAAAATAACCTGTAGAATGAACTTTATAAAGTCATGATCGTGATCATTTTTTCTCGTGAAGCCTCAATAAACTACCAGTCAACAGAGCCTCATTTTAAGTGTGAACACGGCTACTCTAATAAGGACACCAGACTTTGAAACGCCCACTGTGGTTTTCACAGCTTTAATTAGGCTGCTTTTGCACCAGCACCTTTTTGGGCGACTGACTAAAACAGGTCATGTGGATGTGTGAAGATTTAAGTGTATACAGGTGAATGGAGCTGTGAAAATGAATGGCGGTGGAGTGGAAGAAAAACAGCTTATGTACAGACTAATGTGATCTCTGTTTGACACTTTGAGATGACGTGTAACAGTAATAGTGTTTTCGAGAACATGTTGGATGGAGAGTGTCACTCTAATGGGTCCCCCCCCCCCCCCCCCCCCCCATTTCTACAGGCTTCTCTCTATTCGGCTCAATAGGAACAACCGATTTGTATCTGATTCAGAAAAAAGGACGAGCTTGACTATGTGTCAGTAAAGTGTCAATTAAAAAAGGATCACTGAAAAACAAGAACTCTGTAACACTTTATGTAAATTCTGACACAAAAAAGAAAAACAATTTGAGCGACACTTGTTTTCTTGTAGGTCTCACATTTTAATAGATTGTATCCGTCCATCAATACATACATAAATAGACATTTTGCACTTTGCACTGTGATTCATGTCACTGAAACTTTCCAGCTGATCCCAGTTAACTAGGAAAGTCTTTTAATGAATTGGAGTAACTTTACTAGTTTGGGCAAATAAAAAGTATAACTCATTATTTAGTAAAAGTAACTGGGGTATTACTTTCAATTGTTGCTTTTCTTAAATATGGGCAATTGGCTGTGAAATATTAAGTAATGTGTGAGTCAGTCTGATCCAAGGGTCTGCAACCGCTATGACCCCCCCCCCAAAACATAAATGAGAGTGAATGAAACAGTCACGATTGGAACTATATTATTGATTTAAGTGTTGAAGTTGAGTGTGGAAGTTGGAATGATTTGCTGGCATAAAAAATAACCACAATTCTGACTTTTTGATTTTACAGTAATGTATTTTTTAATGCATTTGTACAATTTAGACAATTCACAGCAGTGTCAAAAATATTTAATTCATTTTTAAAAGTAAATGTTGTAAAACAGCAAAATAAAACACACGATAAACAATCTTTTATGCACAGAGAGAAAACAATGTAAATGTGAGCAACAAAAGGCCTTTACAAATAAAACGATTGGATTAAATAAATACTGACAAAATACATGAAACTGAACCCAAAAAAACCCACTTTATTACAATATCTAGTGTTCCTTCTGTAAGTATTGTGGAACAGATATATACCCATGCAAAATATGAAAATACGTACATAAAGTTAAATTTACTACTTGAATAAATACCTTTAGTTGCTGCTTCCCCACTCAGTGTTATACAAAACCAGACATCAGGTGTCAGCATTGTTCATTTTCTCTAAATATTTTGCTTCCCATAACTATTCGTCTTTTCTTCACAAAAATACAGAGTCCATTTTCACAATTAATTATCATTTTATTTATTTTTGGGAGATTTATAACTTTTTAGACATTTCACATTTTGAACATCTCAGGGAAGATCTAAATGCAATATGAACTATTTTTCCAAAGAATCTATCTCTCATATATGTATTTGATCAATTTTTCATAAAGCATGAAACTGATCACCGAAGACAAGTCATAAAAACATTTCTATTCTATATTATTTGCGTTTGGTTGCACTTTCTATGTGGTTGTTGTTGGGGTTGTTTTTTTTTTAATTCAGGTTTTATTTTTTCATTTTGCACTGAACCTGTCCCCTTTCTCAAGATTCACAAGATCACAGAAAATAAGCCAAATTCCATGAGTATCCTTCATTTTTCTTTTTTGTTAGTTTATATAAAACAACCTCACAGCAATAAAACCTATCCAGGTGAATTGTAAACATGATATCAACCATTTACATAAATATGTACACATTTATGATGCTCACAATATTCACACGTAATACTGGTTTATTTACTAGTGTAGGCCTCGCTCAGAAGGTTTTGCCATATGCAGAAAAAAATGTCCCTCGTCTTTCTCCACTGCACAACAAGCAATATAAGTATACCGAGCTCAAGGAGCCACAAGAGGAATGAGAGAGCGGAAGAACCGGTTTGTCAGAGAGCGTCAGAAAGGTAGTTCTAGTTAGAACATGCGGACATGTTGAGGAGATTTTACTGCGAGGAGGCAAAGGGTTGCACGGCTGTTTCTTCTGACTCTGGGAAAGTCAAGCCTGTTTGATAGAAATAAAAATAAGAACTTGTGGAGCGAATATAAAGATGCTTTCCAAATTAATGTGTGTGTGTGTGTGTGTGTGTGTGTGTGTGTGTGTGTGTGTGTGTGTGTGTGTGTGTGTGTGTGTGTGTGTGTGTGTGTGTGTGTGTGTGTGTGTGTGTTTTCAAGCTGTTTCCCCTCGCTCAGCTGCTGTGTTGTCTTTCCTTCAGTACCAGTACAAGTCCTTCTTCTCGAGTCTGCGGTCTGAAAAACAGGAAACGGGTTTTATTTAAAAGATGGTTTTGTTCAAAAGAGCATGATCATGTTTGAAAGCTGAAAGTTGTTTGGTAAGGATATATATTTTCTTTCAGTGTAGAGAAGTGTATTTCAGAAAAAAAAAATGTTTTTCAATTTCCTGCATGGTTTCTGAGAAACAAGAAAGGACATCAGGTCCAAACAGAAAATGATGATCTTCTGCATATATTAAAGTCCAAACAAATTTGATCGTGATTCACTAGTTTTGAATAACACTGCTGCTTTCAAATACTTAATTTTTTTCTATTAATCCCTAAAGTTGTTTAGTTCAACCCACCTTATGCAGTAAAACGTTCTGCTTTTTGTGGAGGAAGTCCCTGCTTCACAAACACATTAAGGAAGAAGG
The DNA here is from genome assembly GCF_963422515.1 of Blennius ocellaris. Classification (NCBI taxonomy): domain Eukaryota; kingdom Metazoa; phylum Chordata; class Actinopteri; order Blenniiformes; family Blenniidae; genus Blennius; species Blennius ocellaris. Next base: position 5,113,870 of record NC_137658.1, on the reverse strand, counting down.
GTTCTGTTTTTGTTTCCATCTGGCATTTCGTATTTGGTTAAAAACCCAATTAGTGATTCACCATGCTAGTTTTGTGTTTGAAATTAGGACACAGATGACCTCGTGACCGAGTCTGGTCTACATGTCCTTACTCATACTTCCCAAGATGTGAGTAAATCCAAAATATTGTCGCCTCATTGAAAATGCTGGAGACTCTAATCGACCCGACTCCATCTGGGAAAAACACACCCGATGAAAACACCAAGAGTGAGTTTGGCAATTTGTGTTTTGTGCAGTGCAAAAAAAAAAAATATATATTTTTTTTTTAATGTTTTCTTTTTCTGAGGATCTATTGATATTTGTCACCTGTGAAACGCTGTAAACCATCTTAATACGTGTCTAAACACTGAGCCCTCTGTGACTCCTTGTCACTTTTAGTTTTCTTTGTTTTTTTGCTTTAAGGAGACTGGCATTACCTGGTTCGTAGTTTACATTGGGGTCCACAGACTCTCTGAACCCCGGGGGTACGGTCCAGCCGGGGAGGAGCTCCGGCTTGGAGCAGGAGGCCATGTCGGGTCCCATCTCGCCGCGGTCGCTGTGCAGCAGGTTGAGCAGGGACGAGGCGTATTGCTGTCCGGTGAGACTCAGCCCTTCTTGGGACAGAGAGTATGTTACAGAGGGCACTCCTGGGTTTTCCACTGTCCTGGTTGTGAAGGAGTGCCAGGAGTTTGTGGAGTTTTCTGCGGGGTTGAAGGTCAGGAGGTGGCCGGCTAAAGTGGGAGGCTGCGGCCCCGAGTACAAGTCTGCGACTCGGCTCTGACAGGGGTTGACATCTTCTGCAGGGAAAGGAGGAAAATTATGTTACTATTGGGTATCGGCCATCTCTTTTCCCGAGTTCCTAGTGCCTAATGTCTGTCTGTCTGTCTGTCTCCATCAACTTCACATGTGCCATCATTCAAGAACTCACTCGCCTCCCACAGTTGTAATAACTTTGTACATGAAGCTCTTGAGGAGTATTTTTGCTTCCTGTTTTGTCAGTTTTTCTTCTTGAATGCAGTCTCCTGCACTTCAGGTCACATGTCCTGTCATAAGCCAGCCCCTTGTCTATGAAGACCCATTTTTTGGGGGGGGATGGAAACCAAGACCATTTTGCCGGTCCCCACTGGACCACATCATTTTTACATTTTAGTTTGAATGTTTTGTGTATCGTTTGAATTTGCGTTCCAGACATCCATGCTCTGGGTTTGATGCTCACTTTTTTGTTATCTTGAGGTTTTGTGTTATCACTCTGTGCTTTCGCCATGTTGGCCCTATTATCTGGTGAGCTGGATAATTGTTGCTTGAGCCATGCATGTGGGTCCTTCCGTTGATACAAATACAGTTTACAACTGATGATAACATAAAACAACTGTAGAAAAGAAAACCACAATCCATCCATTCATCTTCTATCATCCCATCCAGGTTCGCACAGCATGCTGGAGCCAATCTCATCTGACTATGAGCGAAGGCACGGTACACGCTGGACATTACACCAGCCCATGACAAAGAGACACTCACATTCACCCCTTAGTCAATCTAAATAAAATAAAAAACCCACAAATGCAATATAAGCCAAGATAGGCTCTGATTCTGCTGGCAGCGCCATCTTACTACGTGGACTGTCCATACTCACCTAGTTTAATGGGTTTACGGGGTTTCTTCGCCTTCACCGCGGGCATCTTGGCCTTGCACACTTTGCCCAGAGCACGGCTGAAGTGAGCATCCACCATACTGTTGGTGTCTCCGTGGAAGTAAGTCAGGACGACATACTGCGAGTGCTCCTCCACTTTAACCGCCGTGGGGCTGTTAGTTCTTTCCTCCATGGGTCAGCTGCGACTGTAAACATGAAGCAGACGCATCAGAAATTGGCAAAATGAGTCAGTCGTGAAGACTGAATTTGATGTTTTCTTTCATAATGAAGGATTTGGATGCAAAATAACTAAATGTACATTGTATCTTGTTTTTCCCATTAAAGTGAAAATAAATGTAGATACGATTTTGAATTCATACATTTCATATTATTGAAAAATGCTTTGGTGACGTGAACTCTATCTTTAGCAGTGAAAGTAATACACATGTACAATATAAATTGTTTTAATTATTGTGATGTATTTTTCTCATTATGGACCATTGCTTCTCTCTCTCGCTCTCTCATACATCTACTGTTGTTAACCAGTTATTGGTGTTTTTTGATGTTATAATAAAACATGATCAACAGCAGTTTGTTATTACTTTTATTATTCTGGAAATTCTTTTGTAGTTTTTCTGTACGTCTGACTTTTAATAGCTTTAAGTAATAAGGTAGAGGTTTCAAATAAGCCTCCAGGGTATTTGTGGATTCCCTCATCACGTTGCCTCTCTTCTCTTTATTTTCTCTTTCATTTTGTTTTATTTGTGTAAAATAATCTCTTCTGAGGACTCAGTTACCTCTTCACTTCTGAGTTTGTACCTCACAATAAAAAGATCACTGACTGCTGACCTACATTTGAAACTGGTTAATCACAGTTTTTGATAAAATGCCAAAAAATACAGTACAAAAACAGGCAAAGGTTCAGATCACAGATTTGAATATTAACGCATTTTACAGCTCTTAGATGAGGAAGAGTATTGACGTGGTTAATGGTTAGCACAATATTCCAGGCCAACATAGCTCAGCAAATTGAATTAGTTCAGAATGGATTACTTGGATTTTGTGACATTGAGGAACATTTAAACAAACCTTTCAGAAGAAAATGTCAATATGCAGCAATTCTTAACTTGCTCTTCTTACCTGACCTGGTGATTGACCAAATGGGACCACAATGTCCAACCTTGCATGGACTGATGAATCAACCAAAATGGAGCAGTTTCAAAAATTGTTAGAAAAACAAAAACAACCCCACAAACTCCGGTTTCAGTTCAACACATCCGAGTTATCATCTAAATTTTAGGATCCAGCGTGAAGTCATTTTGCTATCCCCTTCAGACAAAACACCCTGCTCACCGCCACCGAGCCTGAAGACGTTTCTTAATGTGGAAGTCAAAGAGGGTGTGTGATGCTTCGTGAGCGAGGACGACTATGGACAGAATGTTATCCAGCAAGTTTCTGGAACCTGAATGACAACTCATCAAAAACATTCTTCAGACAGACTGTCAACAAGTTACATTCGGTTCAACGGCAACTCTGATGGGAATCAAGCCGTTTGCATTCCGGTTTGCAAAATTCAGCATCGAGCACTTTGGGGTTGAGGTCCTTCTTTTCCACACGGCCATGGATTCAGTAGAACCACAACCTGTGTGTGGAGAGCTGGTCTTGTGTTTCTCTACTGGTGGAAACTAAAGACTGGCAGTGGAGTGCAGGGAGTGATTTATGCGAGTGGAAAGGCCTCAAGGCTTGAGTGTGTGTGTGTGTGTGTGTGTGTGTGTGTGTGTGTGTGTGTGTGTGCGCTTTTAATGTCTATTATACCTTGTAAATGTTTGTAAAAACAGATTTAACCCTTGTCTGGTCTTCAAAGTTGAAAAGCATGAAAGATAACATTATAACAGAAATGGGGCATACTTTAAAAAAAAAAAATTGAATTCAAATACACTCTCGAGTCAACACATTTTCTTTGTAATTTATGGTTACTATTTAGAGCCCACTGACACACTACATTGTCGTGTGTTACAGGAGCTGCATTGAAGCAGATAAGAGGAGGCTTGTTGGCTGCCTTCTCCCGAGCCTGATGGACATTTACAACTTCCACGACCTCAGTAAAACACAAAACACCAGTTCACAGTGTGATTTTCACCTTTCTGACCTTGTGGTCTCAGGCAGGTGATGCCGGCATATCACAGTGAAAAACAAACTTCGCAACTGTTTATTTCCCAAAGCTACATCTGCTAAAAATCTTCATACACTGACAAAACAATGGTGGCATAATTAACCTTTGCAGTCTGCAATAGATCCTCCTCTTCATTTTGTATTATTTATTTGTATATGTTGTGTTTTTTTAGAAGGAGTAGAGGTTACATACAGCATATCTCATCACATTTTGTGTGGAATTTTACTGCATTTATACTAGCAGTAGTATGTGGCATGAAAAGAAAATAACTAGTTCTGTGGTAAGGTGAGTCTTGCATTCCTACTACAAATATGTGCTGACTTAATTACGTGCATAGCTGTTTTATTGTGTTGCTGTGACACATGAGCGGAGCTGTCAGCACTATTCGCATAAATCTAATGATTGATTTACTCATTAAATTCTGCTGAAACAAGTAGGAAGACAAATATTAGATTTTAATTTCTATTTGAGGCGATCATCCATTAATGATATGGGCTATTGTGAACTGTACACACTCCTGTCAAGGTGATGTAGTTTTTTTGTGTTCTTTTAGCAGACATGCCAGGATACCAGGATATTTAAGGTATGGAAACAACTGTTGCTGGAATTAGCTGAACTCCAGGTCTCCAGAAACATCTGAAGTGGAGCATAATTGCAGTCTTGTTAATTCATATCACAAGCCAAGGTTCTACACACGAAGCAGTCCTGATTAAAAATGAAATTGCAAACATATGACATAAATGCATGACAGTTTCTGATTAACACTTACTAGTTTTGCTGTTCAAATATGCATACATAGTAATTAGCAGTATTTTGGGTCCATATTGTATTATGAAATTGATATAAGCCATGACAAAACAAATTCACTAGATATGAAAAGAACGTTTCAAAAGGAAACACCACAATCAGTCTGGGAATATATACACTGGGAAATAAAGAAAGACTGACAATACAGAGGTCAATTTCACTAATTTTTAAAAATATATTTTACTTGAATACCGATGACTAATTATCACAGATGCAACATTTCCACGAACAAATATACACACGATACAACATCAAATTTATTCAGTACTGTTTCACGAACAGAATATTCAGCCGACAGTATTCATGTAAACCTGAATGGTGAACTGCAGATTTTAACAGTGCACTTTTGTGGCAGTTTTAAATGTATATTCAAGGTAAAGGTTGACTGTGAATGCATTTCTGGTCTCCCCTGCTCATAACAAAGGACTTTCAGGTTTTGGGATGGTTAATGGAATATAAAAAGCTAAAGCCACGTTTAATGGTCCACCCAGAGGCGCACTTACGCCCCCTGGTGGCAGTGTTTATTTGATGAGGACGTGGCAGAGGCCCCCAGGGTGGTTGTGCTGCTAGGGAAATGTGAATCAGAATTATTAAGATTGTTCTTTTTGGCAGGACCACCCTTGGTATCAGAACGGCTGATGTTGAATCTGAAGCGTCCACAGCACAAATCGCTTCGCCAATGTTTCCTCACGTTCTCCTTCATCAAGCAGTGGAAGAAAAAGACGAAAAACCCTGCAACAAAAGCAAAAGCAGAATGTTAATCCATCATCATCAAATAACTTAATGGGTTTTTTTTTTGTTGAAAATGTTTTTCTATTTTTCTGTGAACTCCTGGATTTATTCGAAATTATGATACAACTCTTATGTACAGTATAAGATCTTTAAGTGAATCTAAATTTATGACAGAATGTAAAAAAATAAAATAACCTAAAACATCTTCCAGTAAGATAAAAGAGGATTTAAAGATAATCTGGGGATTAAGTTAATGTAACTTTATACCTTCCAAGAAAATAATGTAATGTTGTCAATGTAATATTGGTAATTTTAGATGTAATAAAGGCAATAATGCAATGACTTGCCAATCATGTAATTGGAAATTTTATTTATTGTCCTAATAACATTATGATAATGTTCTAAAACGTTATTATAGTCAGGAGTGGCACTTTAAAAAAAAAAAAGTTTTTAAATTGCAATAATTGCAGTCAAAATTGTAATGGGACTACATTTCCCGGTTGTGTGCAATCGACATATCAAAAATATATAGTGTGTACTCGTTCTTTGAGAGATGCTGAATTCTCTCTCAATTCTGGTTGGAAGAAATGTTTTGCTTATTTATTACCCACTTGGTAAGTTGTTGGCTTTATTACATTAAAAATTGCTCAAATCATTACATTACTGGCATTCATTTCATTATTGGTCATTGAGATATTATTAGTTTTGACATAACATAAATTTCCATCAAATAAAGATAACCAATAAGCTAAAAATTGCACAAGGTCAAAGGTTAAGTGAAATGCAGTTAAAAGCAAGGTCCAGAAAAATTGTTAAGTTAAACATTAACTTAGAAGGAAACTGTAGAGGTAAGCAGTTAAACACTGAGGTCAAAAGTTAATTCAGAAGTTAATTCAAGTGAAAGGCGAAGTGAGTTAAGTAAAAGTAGATCAATAGTCAAGAAGAAGCTGGGTTAGGTTTAAAGATGACCTCACAGTTATGGTGGATTAAGATTATGTTACCATCGAATCCAGAATTGTACTCAAAAACATGGTTCTTTATTTTTCTGCATCATAAAAGTGTTTCTATTATTAATCAATAATAACTCTGTTTTCATTTCTAAGTTGACCAAATTCTATCTTAAACATTTGAAAAACAATAAAACTGTAAAAAAAACTAAACAAAACACCACATTTTGTTATATATCAAGACATCCTGAAATTGAACATGTAATCTACTTGATGTGATTAAAAACAAACTGCAGCTTTTATTTACCTTGTAAACTATTGCAGATCACAAACAGGTACATCATCGCCACTCTGCCAGGCCCAAATGAAAACAGGCCCATTGACCAGGTCAAGCCCAGCAGGACGGTGAGGCTGGCCACTGCCCTCAAATCCTGCAGAGCGCTGCGGCTGGTATCTGAAGGCTTATTGGCCCGGGTCCGTTTGATCTGGATCAGAACCACGATGAACACAAACACGTTGCCCAACAGGATCAGAAGAATGAAAGCCACCACTGTCGCATAAATGCAAGCTTCATTTATCAGCCAGCAGCTGTGGAGAGAAGGAGGGAGACAATTGTTCTTCATATTATTTAACCTAGGATATGCATGACAAGATTATTTATGTACTCTTGTTATACGAGTTTCATTTAGGAATTATTTTCTCATCAATTACACATGCAACTTATTTATATTTGGCTGGAGCTGCCGTAGATTCGACACTCCGACAATAATTTCCTCATTTTCCCGTCCAGTGTTTGTTTCAGTGGAGCTCGGTGTGCAGTGCTTACAATGGACCAGTGGACTGAAGCGTTATTACAGCATCTTCAGGCACAATATTGCCGTAGACATCCTTATCTATGGCCAGCACCAAGCTGACAATCACCAAGGGGATACCTGTGGAAACACAACGTATACAGAGTTTGTCGCCACCTTTGACGGGCTCGCTTCTGCAGTAAGAGCTTCAGTCTCACCCCATCCCACAGCGCAGAACTTCAGGATGTATGAGGGGATGTAGGTGTTGAAGACCTTGACCAGCGCCAGGTACATGTGCACAGCCTCCAGACCCATCCAGGCGAACGACGCCAACAGGAAATAGTGGAGCGTTGCAGCAGTGGTGATGCACAGGCCATAGTTGGAGAAGGACGACAGCCACGAATTGACGAGAAAGACGATGCCCAGGCCCAGCAAGGCAACTGACAGGTTGATGAGTATCTTGGATGGATAGTCCTGGCGCAGCTTCCTGAAGTGTGGCAAAAAAATATATTGAAAAATTAAAAGACAATTTGAGCATGCATGGACTGAGATTTGCATCTTTAAGCTTTTTAGCATTAATCTATAATAGTTGGATGAGATTGTAATGCAAAAGACTTGAATTTCCTCACCAAGACAGCTTGTATAGTGTGTATTGTATACACTGTGTTCAGTCTTTACACGGAAATATGATTACTCACTCGAAAAAAAGGTAGGTGAGGAGAGTGACGCCTAAAAAGATGCAGGATATACCACAGCCGACATATGAGATGATTGTGAGTATCTGACTGTCAGTCTCACTGATGGGGGTTCTGGATACATCCTGGAAAATCAACATCATAACACTTTATTCTCTACAATACGTAATTACTTACCATAGAGTTGCAGTTCAGCATGAGAAGTAGTCACATATTCACCTACACACCATTCACAGTCTTTATTTATAACTAGTTGTTTTATGCCAATGATATCTAGCATGCTTTACACAATAAAAACAAACTCAGTAACCCCACTGTGTGTGTGTGTGTGTGTGTGTGTGTGTGTGTGTGTGTGTGTGTGTGTGTGTGTGTGTGTGTGTGTGTGTGTGTGTGTGTGTGTGTGTGTGTGTGTGTGTGTGTGTGTGTGTGATCTCTATATAAATGTCAATGCTAAAAATTAAGACAGAATGAAATCGTATTCACAAAAGCACTCAAATCTACATTGATGAAATAAAGAAATGTAGTGTTACTTATACAATATCGTAAACATCACAGTCTGGACTCATTGCATCAGTCAGTTTTTGCATTATTGATGCAGAAAACTGCTCTTGAATGTCATTACTGGGTCCAGAAAACTATTGTCCTTTCCAAAGCATATACACAATAAGGCAAATGATGTCATACAAAATGTGGATTTTCCGTTATCTGAATGTATCATGGTGCATCTTTATACCGACATTTAGTTTTGTAGCTGTAGACATGTCCTTCAACAACACCTCAGGATTAAACTGCTCCAAAAGGGGGCCTAATGATAAACTGGCATAAAAGAATCACAGCGAGGAGCTCATTATTTAGACGAAAACCACCCGAGCAGCTGTGAACTGCCCGATTCGCACTCGGCGTGTCGGTGGATGTGGGAGTCTGTGTGACTCACCAGGAGCAGGGCGAAATGTGTGAGGTGATCACAGAGACAGCTGGTCTGAGACGGAGAGATGCTCCTCGTTTCACAGCCGCTGCCGTTCCAACCGCTCCTCCCATCTGACACACACACACAACCCAACACACACACAAACACACACACACACACATACACACACACAGTCTCAAGTATCAATGGACGTGCAACTTCCTTTGTGGAGTGATATTGTTACACAGACATTTAACTCACCATTCATGTGGACGTCCCAAAACATACACTGCACTTGGTCTTCCGGCTGTAAAAATAGGGAAGCGATGGCGCTACTACAGTCACATACAGATGCTTTTTGTAATTCACTGTGAAACTCTTGTCACCTGTTGGAGAGGTTGATGGGTCAGGGTCACCACCACTCGGTCCTCTGACGGCAGGTTGATGACATGACTGTTATTGATACTGGCAGATACTATGTAGGAAGCCACTCTCCAGTTGCTCTGTGTGCTACTGGCCGGATCCTGTTAGGAATGAAACGCTTGTCCAAATAAGCGAGAAGAACTAGAAATCGCAGCAAGAGTAAAGTTTCATTGAGGGAGCAAAGATGTACTACAGACCATTATCTAAAAAGAAATCATTTGACTCAATCGATGATCCAGGGTCAATACATAAAACTTCCATCTGATGCCAGATGAATGGGAATGGCACTATGGTGAAATTATTATTATTATTAGTAGTAGTAGTAGTAGTAGTAGTTATTAGTATTATTATTAGTATTAGTATTATTAATTGTTATTATTATTATTATTGTTGTTGTTATTATTAAAAATCCCATTCAGTTATTGTGTAAAATATGGTAAGGTGGAACATGAAGTAGTGCAGATTGTAGATTTTATTTCATGAGGAAAAAAAAACCAAACGAGCTGTTTTCCATTTTTCATGCTGCGTGAATTAATTTTTCCATTTATCCAGCTGCTGTATCTCAGGTACCCGAGTGGATCGCAGCAAATTCAAAAGAAGATAATTGAAACCACGTCTCTGCTTGCTCATGTACTGAGATCAAATCCATTTAATAACTCTGTTAGTTCTTGAGTTCACTCTGAGTTCATCCTCCTCGCTGCCACTGCCGGAGTGCACGTGAATGATTGTGTGAGCACTTGGGTGTAAATGACTCATAATGTGAATTGCATTGACATTGCTCCGGTGATAATAAAATGTGCTATATAAGTAAAGGCCGTTCACAATTTGCCCAGGGTTGGACACTGAACATCTTGTATGGCAGCTCTGCCACATAAATTAGAGAATGCAGCTAAAACCTGTGTTATTTTTTATACTGTTTTTCCCTTCAGGCCAAATTATCTGTTAAAGCTTGGTTTGGTCTTTTTGTGAATATGGATGACATGTTGTAACTTCATTCTTTTACAGATAAAATTCACTTTTTTAACACACTGAAGCAAAAGGAGAAAGCTTCCAATATATAAAATCGAGAAGCAATGGAAAATGAGAGGGATGAAACAAAGGCACCTCAAAAAGTTCGTCCGTTGCATAAAACTGGAACTGAACACGAGTTGTGTTGTTCTCTCCAGGTTGGAACAAGTTGCGCAGAGCAGAAGGCAAAGAGATGGTGGCGGCAGTCTCGGGAAGAGGGTCACCCACAAAACTCTGATTGAGAAAAATCTAAGGAAGAAAAGTTAAACAATGTCACATGATGTTAAAATTTAACATTTAACATGTCAGGCTGTTATTTCACTGGTAAAGTAATGTTCACAACTCCTGTTGTTTGACGATATGGTGAAATCTCACCTCTGGGTTCAATGTTGATGAAACGGAGGACACACCAAATGTGAGTCCACTGAATTGGTCTGGCTCTGCGTTGACCATAGAAAGTGCCAGTGAGAGAGCCGCTATGCTTAGAGATTCGTCTTGAATATCCATATTGTCCCCCATCCTCTCAGCCAAATTAAGGATGCTTTTCCCATGGACAGAAAACGCATACAATTAAATGACATCAGTAAATATCTGTCACAACTTGAGCACCAAAAAAGCCTTACCTGTTAGCCACTGGAGTGACATTTGTTTTGGAGTTCAGGATATCTGCAATAATATTGACAATGTCGACTCCAATAGCTGGCCCGATGTTGCTTATATCAACCACTTCACTGAGCTTCTCCACCACTGATTTCAGGTTGGAGGGAGAGAGCTCCTCACTATTGCCCAGCTCAGCAATTACAAGTTCCTGAATGACGTCCACCACCTCGTCCGCGTTACCTGGAAAACAGTGATGGAAAACAGTGATCAACTCCTGGCGTGTATTGAAGCAGCAGTGATTGACTTGGGCTTGCATGCGTGTTTGATTTTCTCACCAGGAGTCACAGTCACATTGTCCAGGTCGGATATTGTCACCAGCAGTTCGCAGTCGGTCAAATCAGGTTCGGCCCAGCTGCTCATGTCTGTTTCAGTGTCTAACTTACTGAGGATCGAAGGAGAAGGTTATGACAGCAAACCCTCAGGTGCATTTCTCATCTGTCTACTTGAATCAAAGCACAATGTTCATCACAGTGTATCACAGCTATTAAGATTATAACCGGCTTTACTGACAAGGGGTGATCAGAATTTATATAAATCCCCCCCTGACCATTTATTCTCTTAATAAGCATTGAGACCAGCGTTTTACAAAGAGACCATAAAACTGATTACCCATATTATCCCCTCATTGCTTGAGTGACATTTATAACTCATTTGGCAGAGAGGGTGCACAAAAGATTGAAGCCATTCATTACACTAATAGTTCACTCATCGGAAATTGTTTTTTGCTGCAGCTGCAGACTGGATGTGATCCATCAGAATTACATGTTGGGTCAGATTGAATGCATGGCTGAGAGGATTGTAAACAGGATAATTTTGCTGTGGGATATTTGTTGTGTGATTGACTTTTGGCATAAGAAAACAAAATAAATAAACGTTCTCTTTCAATATTTCATTTCCAAGTTAAATATTGTCTTAGATGATTAAGGTAATAAAGTCCATATATTATTATCCTTTGTCTCATTCACAGACAAATATATGCTTTTTTAATAATTGAAATATATAATGTAATATCCAGTTTTATGGTGTAATATAATACAACTTCCAATATTTTGCCACAGGATAATAGCCTTTGAGAAGAGAGAAGGTATATGACTCATTATTGTCACGTTTCAGCACTAATCTGGACATTTGGTTATTCAAAGTCTCATTTTCTCTGGATTATCTACACACTCGGTAAAATGAGAGGCGGAGATGTCTTACCAAAGTCTGTAAGCTCTCCCTGTGCTCGGCTTCCAGCAGATCATCTCTGCTTGGTCTTGTGGAAATGTTTCAGGCCAATCGTATTGTCCATAAAATGTTGAGTTAATTTGTTCTTCTAAGCAGTTTCCAGGAACTGTGAAAGGAAAACAAATGGACATTTATATTTTCAGTGCCTCTGTGTGTGTGTGTGTGTGTGTGTGTGTGTGTGTGTGTGTGTGTGTGTGTGTGTGTGTGTGTGTGTGTGTGTGTGTATTTTTATTGACCATTGTATTACTTGTTCTTGGAAAAACTCACATATGTGCCTGATTCCCAACTTCATAGGTGAAATTATGATCGAGCCATTTTGATAGATAGACATCAGAGAAGTGGAGATTAAATATGTCGCTTCGTCAATGCTGATAGTGTTGTACACCTTAACATGAAAAGTGCAGTCAAACCTGTGGATAAAATATGCAGCCTGCAGTTAACATAACGTTCGTTTGGGAAAGTCACGAGATATATAGATATAATTAAAAATACAACATTTAAATTTAAACTACGCACCAAAAGCACATAGATTTGTCTTTCAGGGATTATTTCTTTGTTGTAAAACAGCTATTCGGCAATGAATCTTGCACCACTGGAAAAATGGTTAATTTGTCTTTTTATATGTAGTAAGGAAACTGTATTTATCTTCCAGTGGTGATCAGAGTCTGTTTGCTGAGTTGTGTATTTAGGTTCTGTACCTGAGTTAGTGGCATAAACATGTTATCAAATACAAATGTCATTACTTTTTGTGCATAGTTAGTCACAGATACAAGCAGATTTGAGGATTGTTGGTCGTTACATAATTATAGTCACCTACTGTTTTTGTTTATGGTGTGAAATCTAAAAAAAAAAAAAAGAAGAAGAAAATATCAGTGAATTGGTGAATTTAATATAGCAATGGTTATGTTATTTTATTTTTATATCAATTAAATCAGTTACAAAAAAAATCTAAATCAAGTTCAGACTTACCATCAACCCCATATATTGTTTCATGTTCCTGTAGAATATTACAGATGAATATTTTAGAGCTGTCGAATTCAAAATGCTAGCGAGGGAGAAATATTTAAAAAAAGGCAGATCACCCACTTTCCAGAAATGTCTTTTATGATGGGGTTCAGTACAGTCATGGTGTTATTCCCTTCCAGCTGGTATATCAACTTCAGCAAAAACGAAAAAACACAAAGAAACAAAAACACAAAATAAATTAGTGTTTATTTATTTAAATTGACAGACCTTAAGGGCTGAATCTCTTACCCAACGTTCAATTGTGTCCTCTGGATTCGGGGGATTGCCAGTCATATTCAAGGTCAGATAAAGTTTGAAAAAATGATCTGCTTCGACTGAAGAGACAAACAGACAGACAACACAGAGCCACTGATGTATATTATACAGTGTTTGTAATTATGCAAATACATTTAAACAGATAGGTCAAGTATTTCACAGGATTATACCCTGACTTCTGTCAAGTCAAGACAAAGGCAGACACGTTATTAAATTCATAGAAACTGAATTGAGTCAGTGAATCATTTGAATCTTTACTCAAGTAACAGAAAATAGACATCATGAAAGGAAAGGAGCATAAGCTGTCACATTCACTAAACAGTAATAAGGTGACATTCAAATTGTGCAACATAGTATTTTGGATCTACATGTCTACAAAACATAATTTTGTTCTATTCCAAAGCGTTTGTCATCTGAACACATGTGCATGCATTGGTTTCCTTTGTGCACTTCAGTTTTCGGTGTGTTTGAGGTTTATTGGTGATCTTACATTTTCTTGCGGCGTGCATGTGCAAAGTAATCCCTTTTTACAGATGATAAAGGACAAATGAGGAAAACGCAGAAACATCACTGACCAGCAGTTTCATCGGGATCTAAAGGCTCTCCGGCTGCTGACATGTTAGTAGGTCGAGGAGGCGGACCCGGAGTCCCTAAATTATAGTGACATGGTTAACAGCAAAACACATAACAGCAAAGTTTGTCTTGCACATTTAGCTGCAGGCAATGACACAAGACAATCACAAAAACTTTATATGATGGTGTTTATAACACTGACCTGATGCAGCAGTGCTGACAGTCGGTGGAAGCTCTGTTGCTAGTAACCCTGAAAGGAAATTAGAAAACGCTTTAGAGTAGGAGCATTAAAATAGAACATTTTTAATGGATAACCTAATGGAAATCTAATTATGGAAATTGCAGGAGTTTTAAAATCATTAGTCATGCAATATTTATTCTCTAATTTTAGAAATTCAGCAATGCACTCCTCAGCTCTTAATGGACTCCTGCAGGTGAGTGTGAGCTAGTTTCTGTCATGTTTTCATTCGTGTGATGAAGCCACGCCATTTAATGTAACCACTCAAGAAGCACAGGAAAAGCTTTCAGCTGCTTCCTTTGTGCTTCGGTTCATTGAAATACAGAAACAGATCAATTATTGTACATTCACACTAATCCAGATTTTTTTTTTAAAAAGGGGATGGAGGCATCAGTTTTCAAGACAGCAACACACGTCTCAATCATTGGTTAAACTTTGACTGATCCTTTAACACGGTGAGTAAAGTGCAGCATGTGCAGTATAGAGTGTGTCCTACATAGAGTAAACTCACCCACAGGAAGTATGGTGATGGTGTCGGGGTCAGCTATCAGGGTGAGGAACTTGGACGGGGAGTTCAAGTTCAACAGTGTGGTGATGTGTGCCTGAACAAGGTCTACTTTAGCGGCAGGATGCACATTTACTAAGACTTCACAGCTAAAGCTGTGAAGAAACCATAAGAACATACAACAACTTTAAATAGGAATGTGATTAATGAATATATTAAATTTGGTGTATTTGGTAATTCTCCACTTTGTGTGTTTTGTTTTGATCTTACCACTTGTCACAGGAAGAGTTTGATTGTGTGTCCAAGCTCTGAAAATATATATTTTTTCATTCCATTAAGACAAGCTTTATGATTCCACTAATGTATCGGCTGACATTTAAAAGCTGGAACTTAAATTGCACATTCAAACCCACATTGCCCGTAGCTGACCTCAATATATGCCACTGATTCACAGATGCCATTTGTTTCTAGAGCACTTTGTTAGTCTTTGCGGACACTGATGCTCATTTCATTGGAAATTCAAACCACAGACTGTAAGCAGTAATGTACCTGAGGCTGCTGCACTTGTGGAGGAGTAGAATTATTAACCATATAGCAGGAATGGCTGTTCGGGAACACAGAAAACAAACATTACAGGAGTTTATTCCACAATAGCTGTTGTGATTGGTATACGTTTGTGTTTATGGCACAGAGGACAACACTTTGTCAACTGCCATAAAGAACGGCAACAACAATATTTACTCAAGACTCAACTACTTTTGATTATTTTAGCCTCAGGGTTAAAAAAAATAAAATAAAATAAAATGTTTGAGGCTGTTCTGTAGAGACAAAAAAGGGTGTGTTACCTTGGAGATGACACTGAGATGTCCTGGACAGAAATGTTGTTTGGAAATATGAGCTTCAGCTGAATTAAAAAAGAAGAAGAAGAAGAAGAAGAAGAAGCAAACTTTTATTTTAGCGATATATTAATTTGACTGCTTACGTTTATGCCAGTTGTACATACCCAGACATCTGTGATTTCCTCCAGTGACCCTGGACAATTTGAACTGTAGTTTGACTGAACTATAGATGTCTGCATTTGGATTTTGTAGTGTGACCATGCTAGAAATATATATATATTAAAAAAAAAAGAAAGAAAAAAGATTATAAAGGAAGGCTTGATTTTTTTTTTTTTTTATCAGAACTTACTCCTCCTCCTTTGTCTGTGTGCACATGTATGGATTAAGGCAGATGTTATTCCCACGATTGGAACGTACAGTATGTGCAAATAAATAATGTTGATCCCAACAAAGAAATAATTAAATAACGCCCTCATTCTTCCTTATCTGAGCTATGGTGTGGAATTATGGGGAAATCAAACATTGATCCTATTTTCTTTACTTCAAAAGACGGCCATTGGAATCATAAATCAACTGTTGTGCTCCAACAAATCCTATTTTTGTTATATTAAAGACTTTGAAAATACAATATATTGTCGACCTTAACACACTAGCTGTGATGTATAATGCGCTTCATTATAAACTTCCGCCTTATATCCACAAGATGTTTGAACATAGAGAGTCGATATAGCCTCAAAGGTGTTGAGTTTTTCATAAAAAATAAGGCAAGAACAAATAATAAATGTAGATGCGTATCTGTAAGAAGGGTTTGTTTGAGGAACAACCTGATCGGTGATTTAAAACAATGAAATATGTTCAAGACATTTAAAAAGGCGGTTTAATCTCACTTTTCTTTGAAAAATATCTTGCTCAGGGAGGACCAGGCTAAAATGCATCACGTTCCCTTAAAGGCCTTTTAAGATGTACTTTTTCAGGAATCGCAAAGAAAATGCAAGTCACTCTCTGAAATTGGGATTGCTGATACGTAATCAACGTACATACGTTTAACTGCAGCTTGATTATGAGTAAAGATTATTGTCTCAATGACAAAAAAAGTTGACAGAAATGGTTTATCTTCTGTGTTTTTACGCATTGTGTTGACTGAAGAAACTTCCTTCCTCACTTACTTACTCACTCTATAGTTTTCTCCCAAGCACACATTAAAGCATGGATAGTTCCAGATGGGGAGATTCAATATAAAACCGTAGTATTTGAGGATCTGCTCAACTAACTTGTGAGGGAACATTGTGAGGAAATATATATTTACCACACTGCAGGTTTCTGTCAGGCACGGGAGGACAGTCATATTTCCTCTGCTGGAGGTCTTTGGCCCAGCTCACCACATCCCCGTCCGTACAGCTCAGCCTTTTCAGCTCCCCCGCACCGTACTCTCTGCCCCACACCCTGAACAGACTGATCTCACCGATCAGGTCGGTGCCGCTCTCTCGCTTGACTTCGCCATTCACTGAGAAGTGAGACACCCCCAAAGAGAGAGTCCCATTCGGAGCGAGGTGCCGGGATGGGATTGGGGGCACCACCGCCTCATCCAGAGTCTTTCCGTTGAGGTAGATCTTAAGCCGCTGAGCTTTGCCTGACCAGGTGATGCAGAAATAGTTCCACTCCCTTGGTGCCATACGTAGTTGGAAATTCCACTTTTTTCCAAACAGCCATACGGTCAGATATTCACCCCAACCCCCGAGTCCCAGCTCGACCTCTCTGTTACCTGGAGCTTTGTAAACAAATCCGGTCCATTTTATTGGAAGGAGGCGTTTCACAAGTATGCATACACTGAACTCCTCCAGGGCCGGGATCACAGCCTCCGGGCGGAGCTGCCACAGACACGGAGGCCCCTTAAACTTCAGCTTCTGTCCCCACAAACTTTTTGTGGCTGAGGCTGAAGAAACCATGCAAAAGAAATAAACGCAAAGTTCAGTCCCATGACAAAAACTCAGATCAGACTTTCAGATCCTCATATTAACGCCACTCTTCCTTTTGCACTGTTCTACAAATGATCAATAATTGAATCTTACTGGAACATAGGGAAGACGCTGACAGTATGAGTAAGACGGCGGCTGGGTAACACAGGAGTCTTATTGAAGTCATGACAGCAAACAGAAACGAAGAACTTTCAGCTCCAATCAAGTGCTCATCAGCTGAAAGACAAAACACACTTTTTTTTTTCTTTTTTTCCAATCACACTCACCTTGAAGACGTAAGACAGCAATGATTAACCCAGATTTGTATGGACTAGTTTACATGTGGCAAAGACTCACCATAGTCGCAGCTGAAAAGCTCAGGGCAGAAGAGAAATGGATCTTGAAGAATTTAAGCGATCGATATCAGTTCGGCACACACTGGAAGATTGAATAATGTTGCCTGGCGTCTGTTTAGTTCTCTATAAGAAGATTTCCACACCCTCTCCTTCGAGTTTCCCCCGAGTTACTCATTAATCACTCGTCATAAACAGTTCTAACAAACATGACAGCGTTAACCCATTGTCTTCACAAAACCATTTCTCAAGCAAAGATTATTTTAATAACATATAAAGATAGTTGATCTTCAATATGATTCCACCTGACCTCGAGTGTAACATTCCTGGTGAGCATTTCAAACTTCATGGGTGAGGTGATTTTTTTTTGGGAGATAATCTTCAATTTACGTTGAAATTCGGGACCACTCTGTGCAGAGTTTGCATGTTCTCCCTGTGTATAGGTGGGTTTTTATCCAGGTATAGTTTATTCCCGCAGTCCAATTTTTGACCTTAACTGGGCACTCCAAATTGCCCATGGATGTAAAATGCAACTGCATTATGTCAATTTACACTGCCATCACCCATATTCAGAAGTGACCACGGTCAGCTGGAGAAACATAAAATGTCATCTCTACAGATTTTATTTGAATCTACATTATGAAATGTGAAACCAGACTTTTTGTATTTCTACCCAAGACAATGGTAAAGAGCATGTGTGTCCATGCATGTGTTTGCTCTCTATAGACCTGGATGTGAGTTCCTGTAATCTTGGACATCTTTTTACAACCATCTTTGTCAAACAAAACTAATTGACTCTTCCTGTGTGATATACCCTTGATGGCAGTGTCATAGTCACAACTGTATAGACCTGATGGTAAAGTGAGTTAAATATACAGCCTTCCCGTGAGCCTAAGCAATCCAAACAAGCTCTGTGTGTCTCGTGTTTGAATTTTTATGATCATAATATCCTGTAATGCAGTGGTGGTAAAATGCTTTAAAGGAGGCTTTTTTATTTGTCACTTTTTTTTTTTTGGCTCTGTACTACCACCAGATGGTCAAAAGGTGCACTGCAATCTGTCCAACGTCACTGCAATTTGCAACGTGAACCTGAGCTCCCAACAGGGTAATAATGTTGGCAGTATTAAGGACTTTACTACCGTCTGCACGCACGTTCACAAACACAAAGTGTCTCTGTTGCGAACAGGTTTGTTAACAAGGGTCTCATTCAGAATTTAAATTCCCTTTCTTCGGCCCCTTCGGTCTGCGTTTTTAGAAGCCAGAGCCAAGGCCTGAATGGGCTCCCCAGAGGGAATGTGAGAAGAGAAGCTGTGACGTGAGGCGCCAAGGTGGGGGTTTTTGTATTTATTGGTCCATGGCTGGTGATCGTTTTGGGAACCTCGCCTGCGTCACAAGTGATGTGGGATAGAGGGGATTCCCAAAGACCTTTCCCACTACCGCTGGCCTCAGCTGAGTGCAAATGAGTGAAGAGGCAAACCTCATCTGAAATTTTCAGAGTATGTCAAGGGTGTTAACTTATTCTTTTTCAACGTATTGTGTTCTTTTAATTTATTTCTGCACTTTTTGTCGTGAGAAAGGTGGATCTTATCCCATCTTAGAGGAAAAACCATGGACACTCTGCAAATGGACCTCTGTCTCAGTGCCGTGCTGCTGTGGGTATGTCTGACCTTTACTCACTTTAATCACTTTTACTTATTTTTAAAACATTGCCTGGCTTGTATTGTTTCCAGATAAATTATATTTCAATGTTGTTATATACATACATATAATAAACTAGAATATAAACACGCTATCAATCATGTCCACAGAATAAGGACATTTAAATTTAGCCTCTCGTTACTTTATATTTATAGAAAAATTTACTTTCACTTTGATTTTAATTGTCGCCATCATTGCGGCTTATATGTTCATATTGTTATATTTTTGTGTTGTATTATTGTAATGTTTTGCTACTGACAAATGCAATTGAGTATATTTCAGAACATGTACCTCCTTGCTTTTACTGAAGTTGACATTTTAATT
This sequence comes from Blennius ocellaris, assembly GCF_963422515.1. Classification (NCBI taxonomy): domain Eukaryota; kingdom Metazoa; phylum Chordata; class Actinopteri; order Blenniiformes; family Blenniidae; genus Blennius; species Blennius ocellaris. The sequence continues at coordinate 5,094,086 of NC_137658.1, read as the reverse complement.
AAGTAATATGTGCTTCTACGAAAGTAAAAAATGTGACCAATTTTTCCAGCGCTGACGAAAAAAAATGTTGAATAACAAAAATAGTAATGTTTTAGGTTTATTTGTACATTTTCAACACAAATTTATGAGCAGGATCAATTAAACCAATGAAATGCCATTTAAAGGATACTGCGCAATTTAAAACATTATGAAATATAGTTAATTTACAGAACTTGCATATTTGATAGTGTTGCAAATATAATCATATATGTTGTAAAACTGCCTTCAAATAAGCCACTTGATAAATGCTGTGCTGTACATTAGCACATTATACACTGAATAACAGCAGTTCAAATGCAGGACTTATGTGCTCTCATTGTCGTTCTTATAAAATCATTGAATACATCTTTCACCTCCTATCATTTCAAATCATGTCGGTTTCTTCAGGTTTGCTATGTGCCGGTGCAGTCTGAGCCCAGCTGTGATCAGACTGAGTTTCTACATCCTAATGGCTCTTGTGTCGCCTGTCCCACGTGTCTGCCTGGAGAGCAGCTCTCTGAGGTAACTCTTCTTCATGTTACAGTGTCGCTGCAGATCTCGTGGCCCGCCTTTTAACGACGGGTTGTTTTTGCCCTCATTTGCAGGACTGCGGCTTTGGAGATGGAGGCGAAGGCGTCTGTGTCCGGTGTGAAGAGGGCCGATTCAACACCGAGGCGGGTGTGGCTCCCTGCAGGAGGTGCACACAGTGCGGCGTACTGAATCGCAGGGTGGAGAGAGTGTGTTCACCTTCCAGCGACACCCTCTGTGGACGATGCCTCCCACGGTGAGTCACAGCCACAATGCCAGCGTCACACCGGTCACACCGGCCACAATTGGTTTTGTGTTAAGCTTGTGATCGTGGCTGTGTGCTCAGGTACTATGAGCTCAGGAGCATGACGGGTGAAGCAGAGTTGCTCTGTGTGCCGTGTTACAGCCATGATACAGTTCATAAGGAGTGTTTGCCCTCAAAACCAGGTGAGCGCCACAGACCGGCTATTAAATGCACAGTCAAGTGATGCTGTCAGACTTAAAGGAATATGCATCATGAATGTAAAGTTTGACCTCTCTGGCAGAGCACGCCGTTATGTTGCCTCTGGGAAGTTTCAAAGAGCCTGAAGAGAGGAGTAAGTAACTTCATGGGTCTGACTGAGCAACTTTTTTTTCTTGTAAGACTTGCGTTTGAGTCAACAAACTAACTTTCTGTTCTTTCAAGGAGGAAAAGCAGAAGCATTTCCAGTCGTTCTGATCGGTTCTGCAACAGCCTCTTTGATTTTCCTCGTTGCTCTGCTGCTTTGGCTTTACCTCCTGACTGCTGAGAGATTTCGTGAGTTTAAATGATAATCCACATCTGTGAAATTACTCTTGCCTTCTGCTTGCGTATTTGAATTGGAGCAACTTACACTTTCTGACGTGTACAGAGCAGAGTGCCGGGATGCTGCTGCCTGAACCTGGAGGACAGGCAGCAGAGCTTCAGTGCTCACCCCTGTTCAGCAATGCAGACGGAGCAGAAACAGCATCAGAGACTGTTTCGGCTGAAGATCCTGCAAGGTAAATTCAAATTTACTCTTTATCCCCGATTAAAATCCCCAATATTATTATTTTCTTCTTACTCAGAGGCAAAAACTCATCGAGTACGGACAATGAACTCCATCCTCCTTCGATTGTGATCAATGTAACAACCAACATCAAGCACCCCAGTCAGCATGACGACAACAAAATACAAGCAGAAGAGCAACACTTCAATACAGAGGAGGTATAGTGCTTTGAAATCTGCACAATCTAAATTACACTGTTGTTTCAGTCTTACGCTATAGGAACAAAAATCTTATTGTACTGGGAATTTATTACTTTTTATGTTATTTTTTTTTTTCTGGGTGTGAGTCTATTTGAAAACATTCTATGTTGAGTATACATGTTTTCTTTTGCTTCTTCTTTTGTTTCTTCTGTCGAACTGGTAAAAATTCCCATGTGTGAATACGTGTTGGCATGGTTTGTCTATATGTTTATGTTGTGATGGAAAATCAGCAGATTTCTCTGCTAATAATTATCCTACGTAAAATTTTAAAAACGGTTCAAAATACCACAACTACATAGCACCATCATATTCAGGATTGAATTTGATGTTTGAGAGAAATTCAGATAAATATAAACAATGACAAGAATTATAGAAATACAATATAGCTTGTATAATTATCATCACTTCAATTCAGGTGTTGGATTACTATAAAACTATTAGACTATTTTGAAAATATGTGATAATTCTCTGTAAAACAATAGAAATAATAATCTGAATAAGTCAGTCAGGTGATCTTTCTCTTAATCTTATAAGGAAAATGTATTTTAGTGCCACTTAAATGTAACAATGTACTCTCTTTCTTTCTTTCTTTCTTTCTTTCTTTCTTTCTTTCTTTTCTTCCATCTGTCACAGATGGAACAAAAACTGCAGAAAATCTGGGAGCTTGCTCAAGGTTGGTTTGAAACCACCGTCGTCTTTCTCCCAATAGGCTGCATTCATTCCATTTCCAAACTGCAAATCAACAATCATTCCTTCATTGCGCCGTTCAGGTCAGAGCATCGAGATGTTGGACTACGACTCGGTGCAGGACTTGTCGCTGCTGCTGGACTCTGCTGGGAGCAACATTTTGAGGAGGCTGGGGCAGTCTTTGGGCGTACCACCTCTGGTTGCCGCTCGTCTCCGAGGCTTCCCGGACCTCTTCCATTACCTGCGCACCTCCACCTACACTCTGCTGCCCCAGCTGGCCCAGGCCGCCGCACTCTTACCCAACGCTGAAGTGGTGGCGAGAATACACAGAGCGGTGGTGAACAAGTGAACGCTGAAGCCGGATGATCTGCCAAATGGCGTTTGATGAAATCAATTCTAGTGTTTTGAATAGTCTCACTGTTGTAAGAGGACACCAATAACTGCACATTAGAAGGTCACATGTTTAGCACCAACCACTACACCACTGTTTCACCTACAAATGCTCATAATCTGTTAATGTGTGGAAATCATAATTTCCTAGATGATATTTGAAGACTTGCAGGGTGGCTGATGGCACACTTCTGACAGAAACCAGCTTCTGAATGAAAACATTATATACAAATGTTTTATGTCAAAATGATTTTGTGTCATCGCTATAAGGTAGAACAATGCATTGAGTGGTGCTGGAATGCCAACAATTCACATTTGTTTATGTATTTTCCCACTTGTGCAAACTTCCCGATTAATCTTTTGAATAAATACACGTCTGAGGCATTTTGTGACGCGACAATACAGTGTGAAAGGTCATTAGTTATGCTTTGAGCGTTAAATAATACAAAATCCAGGTCACTGTAACTGAACCCTACATGCGGTGTTATTTCCTGTTTACCATGTAAAATAGATGAGCGGGCCCTCTGGCTGAAGCATGTGAGACGCACCCGGACAGAGGATGCAGTGTTCATGGTAAGAGAAGGAACCTTGAGCCCTGAGAAAATGTGTTATTCTCTCATCGGGAGCCAGCTGATCATTTTCCTTTATCGCCTGCTCTGAAGAAATTTCACCACATTCAATCTGGTAAGCTTTATCTTCCTTCTATGATTACTTTTAAAAACTATTAGAAAAGTAAATGTAATACAAAATCTATGTCAGGTTCCTTCGTTTCTTTGTTTTTTGTTTTTTAATTTTACTGATAACGTTCACTAAGTAAAGAACATATCCGAATATATTTTATATATAAACTCTGTATTTCCGATATAACCGTGGTGTGTTGGCTCCAAAATGAATTAACTGTTTTGGACAAGAATGTGAAGTGAAGAAGCTTTAGTTTTATTAACGTGCAGTAAACTATTTGCTGACACTAGGGGGCGCTGATCTTCGTCAAAGAAAATGCAATGTATAGTTTTCTACTCGCTTTAACGCCTCTATCGTCTATTAAACAGACGAGCCACTACTCACTAAACAGAATGATTCATGGGTGCAGAGAGGTGTGGCAAACATATTTGACTTCTCAAAATAAGGGGGAAAATTAAGGGAAAACAGAGGGATAATCTTCCATTAGCACACTGGAAATGAACGAGATCAACACATATAGATGTGGAACTTAAAATACTTTAGGCAGTGGAAAGGTAGCCTGTCAAATGCATATGGAGGAAACCTTAAAAAAGTTTAAAACAGTTTGTTCTTGTAAAAATCAAGACGATGGCAGAACTAGATCTTTCCAGATGTCATTTCTTGAGCTTGTTCGATGCACACATAAACTCAGTGAATCTGTATGTTTCTAATGGTTATACATGATCATCATAACAGACTTTCCTTAGAAACATCCACTTTTTTATAGTCACATTAAGAAACACTGTAAATGATGAAAACCTGGTTCAAGATATAGAAGGGCTCTGTGTGTGTGTGTGTGTGTGTGTGTGTGTGTGTGTGTGTGTGTGTGTGTGTGTGTGTGTGTGTGTGTGTGTGTGTGTGTGTGTGTGTGTGTGTGTGTGTGTGTGTGTGTGTGTGTGTGTGTGTGTGTGTGTGTGTGTGTGTGTGTGTGTGGTCAAAACTGTTCTCTTACATAACACTTCAGAGTCTCAGAGCTGCTTGGAAAACAATATTCTCTTTAACCCCCGTTTTGCCCCATTGGCAACAATTGTCTATCAAAAGTGTATCATTGTCATTTTCTACTCACAATAAAAAATCTCAAAGGTATAATAATGCAGCTTTTTCCACTTATATGCCAGTAGACAACTAAGACAAGGGTTTTGGCTTATAGAAAATAGTTTCCAAGTGCTTCTTGTCACATGACATCATCTGCTTCCTGCTCCTTCCAGCTGAAGACATGGTGAATGCAAATCCTCCTGGAAAGAGGTCATTTTCATATATTTGTCATGATCTCCCCCCAAACATATTTATAATTATTGAATCATTCAAGTCTCTAGAGCAACCCTCCTCCAACAAATCTTACCTGGGTTAAATCATTTTTGTTTATGGGCTTATTTCTGTGAATGGCAACAAAAGTTGCCAGTGGGCACGTAGCTTGTCGCTAACTAAAGGTCTTTACAGGCCTTTACAGGACTTTCTACATAAGGGGTATGGCGATCGATGTAGAAAGGATGATATTGATGATTCATGTTTTTTTGAAGGAGGCCATTTCAATCAAATTCGCAATAGATTGCCAACATAATCGAGGTTCCCTGATCTTTTAGTTGATAAGTTATAAGTCATATGGTGAATAGTTCCCATTTCAAACAGGCATCCATGGATTTCCCATAGCTGTTTATCCAGCTTTGCAGTCACAGTGGCCTGGAGCTGATCCCAGCTATAGACGAATGCAGTGTGCACCCTGGGCAGGTCCATCACAGTGCAAATTATTCCAGGTAATTTCAAGTCAGCAGTTATTACCTTATCTGTGAGTGTGAAGTATCAAGATTAAACCCTTCCACATGGAAAACATAGAAACTCAAAGAACTGTCGAAGCCTGGACTGACAGAGGTTGTCTTATATCTTCCTGTTCTGTTTTATCGCCATAAAACTGGTGGATATTATGTTGATTTTATTTATTGAAAGGAGGCAGGAGAAAGAACCACACTGTGCGGTCTTCAATGGGAAAGTAATGTGTTGCAATTCTGAAGGCAAGAGAATATTGGAATAAAAAACATTACAAGCGTCAAATGGAAGGAATTATTTTATTTTGCTCCATCAGATTTTGTAAAACAAAAAGGAAACAATACAAAATAAAGAAAGGCTCATGCTGAGATTGCACTTGCCTGAAGAAAAGGATTGGCATGTAGACAAATGTAATAGTGAATTTGAGAGTGAGAAAGAAAAGCAGCTCAGTGTAGATCTCCCAGCAGTGTCAGCCAGGGGTCTGCAACCTGTGGTTTGTTGACGTTTTTGCCGTGGCTCCCTGAAAATGTCACTAAGTTATAGCTAAATAAAAGTTTTATTTTATTTACACAACAAAGTCATTTTTGAAATGACTTTTATCCCTTGGATAAAAAAACGGGTGTATAATAGGCACAATAACTAAAAAAAGAGTAAATTCTAAAATGACTAGAATTTCTAAAAGAGGAAAAAAGATTGCTTAGAAAGATTAAATTATTAAAATGGCAAAAATGTCCTTCCTGTGGCAATCAGACTTTATATCTCCTCCCTGTAAACAGTGTTTGCTGTGTTTTGGTTGAGTTAATCCTTTCTGTGCTTATATTAATCTTATCAGTGATAAGCCTTGTATAAATAAATATTCTAAATTAATTAATTCGATTTTTATCCTTTCTTATTTGACATTCAGTTTTCTTTCTATGTGTATTCTGTGTAGAGCAAAGCTTAAATGAATTTCCCTCTGGGATTAATAAAATATTTATATTCGAAAATCCCAAAACGGCTGAAAACATAATGAAATATTTACCATCCTATATTGTAATTGAATCATTATAAATGCAAAGTAAGATACAGTTTGTTTGATGTTTCATAACTGGTGTATATATGAAACTTTAGGAGCTGTGTTCACCTTATTTTAAAGATTGAACGTATTTTTCAGCTCTAAATTTTATTGATTGGAAAATTACAAAAATGGTGCATTTTGTCATGAAGGTTGTAGACTCTCAGTCTAAACCTATAGCAGTGTCTCTATAAAATGGTCCAAGGTGACCTGAAGCAGTCCTAAACTTAAGCTTTATCAAATAGAAAAGTATTAAGTCGAACCTTAAAGGTGGGACTGTTTCAGCCTCCCTGACTGAAACTGGGAGCCCGGTAGCTAAAAACTCTCAGAATGAGATATTATGATTAAAAAATGTTTTTACTGGTCCAGTCCACCAAATCAAGCCTTGATATTATTTGACGCCACTGATCCAGAAAGCAATCTCCTCTCCACCAGTGGGTGGCGGTAGTGTACCAAACCACAGTTTGACAGCCGTCAACGCAGAAGAAGCCGCGCGGGTGTTCGGTTGTTGTGCCGCGGGGAGTCAGTCGGAGTGAACCATCTCACTTTCAGCCTGTCTCTGTTGTCCACGTCCGCGCGCCTGTCCGTGTCCTACCGGCTGCGATGTGTTAACGCGCCTCTTGCGCTAGAAAACAAGAGAAACTTCACAGAAATGGCGGAGGGAGCGACGACTCTCAAAGGCTTGCGAGCCCAGATGGGTAAGGGAAACTTTAGTGGCCGTCTTTTTGTGAGTTGACTCCCGTCTGACGGCGTCACTTGGTGATGTTGTGCGGGCTGCTGCCGCCTCGAGCCGGCGGGGCCGAGCGCCCCGCGGCCAGCGGCTAAAGTAGCGTTAGCACGCTGTCCCATTATCTACTGACAATCAACGTGGGGGGAAAAAATGCTGCAACTTTTTCACCCTTTTTTAAAAAAGTTACAGGCAATGAAGTTACACTTTTAGTCACTCTGGTAACTTTTTGCGAAAACTAATTCGCACGCACTAATAAAAGAGGAGCTAGCCTTTAGCTAAAGTTGTTTGGTGCTCGATTGGTTGCTTTCCCCCCCTCTGCTGTCGACACTATTAACTCTGTTTTATCATAATTTGCACTCGTTTCCTATCTAAATGGAACAATGTGCGGCCACGAGACCGGCCAGGTTGACTGCTGAGTGAAGCCGCTTTGTAGCTGGAGGTTCAGGAAGGAGCTGCTGCCATGTCTGTTGAATTAAAGATGACAGAGATCTGATTTGGAGCTCACAGCAGACACCAACAAGCATCTCGTTTACTCTGGGTGGAGTAAACAAGATGTCGCACACCATTAGTGATATCAGAAAGTGTCTTCACCCATATATAGTTGCTTGTATTGATATTCTAGAACCAACATGTTTCATTTCAACGACCTAATATTTTAATATCATGGCAGTATATGTAGGCAAGGTATATGTATTTCTATACTATCACAAGGACACAAGGAAATTCCCTGTGCCTTACAAGGAAATGAAGTAAATACAATACAACAAGGCGATTAAGAATATTAAGTGATTACGTTTATGAAATGCATTAATCATATGCATCGGACATAATGACAGTAAACATAATGCACTGGTAATGGCTATAACTTTGCAGTAGAAAGTACCTTTCCATCTTGTTGATAACACAAACATAATGTAAATATATGCCCAATTTCTGAATGGTTTTGAATAATTTATACCTAGAATTGTAAGTGCTGTCCATGCATGTGCCACAACATTAATATATAAAGAGGTAGAACATTTAAAAGGGAACAATGATAAGATCTTTTTTTAGCCAAAATATTTGTAACTTAAAGGGTGAACTCATTAAAAGTCCAAACTGTTCTGATCTTTTGGTCAAAATCACTAGAATTATTCTGAAACGGTGAACAACACAACCAAATGCTATTACATAAAACAAAAGCTACCTAGCCTTTCTGCCACGTAATCCAGTGCATGGATTTAACTTAATTTTACTTATTCTATCTTTATCTGTTTTGATTCTCTGTGGAGCTATGTCAAAAGAATTTCCCCCAAGGATTAATAAAGTACATTTTGATTTGTAATGTCACCCTTCAGTGCATCTTTTTTTTTGATGAAGCTCGACTTGCATGATGTGATCTTCCCTGCACTGTTCAACACGGGTCGGCAGTTATGCTTATTTGTTGACATATGGCATTACCCCCCTGCACTCTCTCGGGAGGGCAACTATAACAATGTCTGACCTGAATTTGTGATAAAGCTGGAGGGTCAGACTCTGTCAGACACAGAGCCCTGATAGTTGCCTTTCATGAAATGTCTAGATGCTGCGATAACAAGGATTTGGTTCTGTGTTACAAACTGTTTTGTCAAGCTGAAGGGACTTTTTTTTGGAAATGGTACTATACAGGCCAACTGAAGCAGCAAAGTTTCTATCAGTGCTTTTCATCCACGCCTCAGTTGGCCCCTTCTCGACTTAGACATGGATGTTTACTGTGTTTGCATCTGCGGGCATGGATGAATGAATGGTTTGTTATGGCTGGAGCAGCAGTCGGGCTGTTTTTTTAAGTGTTTTAGGGTATGAGGGAGTTCTCGGCATACCCCGTTTGGGTGTAGGCATCTTTTACTCCTGGCAACAACTGGACCATATTTAGTGCTGATCTTCTTCCTGTTTCCCTGAACTTTACAATTCACGAGTTTCAATCTGGAATTTACGTCCACCCAATTTTGTGGCTATATGAAAATATCCACCAAATTCAGAGGAACGTGTCGGAGGCCCTGGCTTCGCGACAATGATGTCCAGGGTCTGCCCAGCTTTCAGTTCGAGCACAATAATACAATAATGTAATGTTAGGAATTTAACACAAGTGCACACTCATTTCCACAAGAATGTAAGGAAGGAGAGAATGAACCCTGCTATTATGAGGGGAGATCACACTGCTGCAAGTCGCACTACCACACTATCTGGATTCTGGCTCAACAAATATGACTGCAGAATTAAAAGCAGGAGGAACATAAAGAGAGAGAGTAAAGTTATTAAATCTCTTTCATCTGTTGACTTATCTTTGCTCCCCATATTTGGATGATAGTGTGTGTACATTTCTGCACATGTACATGTAACATTTGATTAGCAAAATAGGTTGATTTGCATAGTGAGTGAAGTCTTCTGACTGACTTTCTTTCACCCTAAAACGTAATGAATGTTTCTCCCATGTATTTCATACACCACTTTTATCAAGTTTGGCTTTGTGGAGCACTGGAGCCAATCTCGGCGAACTTAATGCAAGGTCAAACTAGGACAGATCTCCAGTTCAACAGAGACGGAACCACACAGAATACTCACATCTTTGTATGCTTATGTATCGCAATTATTTTGTTCTTTCATTTGACGTCATTCCACATTTAGGAGTTAAAGATCTGAATGTATGTATTAGTTGTGACAGGAAGTATGTGATAGTTGAGTTAGAAATATACATTTAATCCAAGAGTCACAGTGTATGGGGAGTCAGGTGTGTTTTCCTGGACCGTCAATTTGCTTATTATTCAAACCGCAGATTGCATCAATGATTAATTGTGCAAAACATGATGGAAGCGATGCAATGATTTTCACAATATCAACCGGATGATTGGATTTACACTCCGAGCAGAGAATTGGAGTACAAATATTGTACATATGTGAGCATAGCTGATAAAAAAAAAAGATGTGTAAGATCAATATTATTTTATGGAAACTAGAAATTATAATGGATGAGAAATGATCCTCATTTCTTTCAAGAAATTGATTGAAACTCAACACGGAGGTAACTCGGCAAACTGGGATGTGTCATCGTTGTCCTGCGAGCACTACAAATAGCCAAGGCTTACCTTTGCATGTGCAAGTCTTGATAATCCCATAGAAGATTTAGTGTTTGTGTTTGTGTGTGTGTGTGTGTGTGTGTGTGCATGCATGTGTGTGCACGTTTTGTGAGTGTGCATCAGCAATGCTCTCAGCTCATGATATTATTCATGAAATTCTTGCAGGTTATAAACTCACAGTATGACATTGAACTCGTTGCATGGTTGGAAATTCTTCTCGCCGTGTTCACCTTTGATGGTGTTTAGTTGGAGGTAAAAGTCCTTGAATAGTCTTGGCAGTCATTGCCAATGGTTGTCCACTTTATATTTAGCAGACCAGACACTTCCTGTGCAACAAGCTGCTTAATCGTACCATGCTGCAGGGCACAATAACGAGTGAACCATGTGACAGAGTACTGACCCACTGATTTACTCCTCTCTTTTTACAAGTTGCCCTCAATGCCAACAATATGTGTCACAGATGTTGTCAAACATATGCCATCTGATCTTTCTTGTCTATTAGAGGAATGCCATTTGCTAGGGCCTAATGTTATGTTGTGAACCCGACTGGTCTGCTTCCTGTTTTGTGTTTGGTCTGGCCTGCACAGCTGGGTCATCACCAGCCCCCCCCCCCCCCCGGTGGTCTTTATTGCAGCCATAATAACCCTGGAGCCCCGAGGCTAAGCTAATCAGTCAATCAGTATATCTGTATATCTGATACACTCAGGATGTTCTTCTGTTTCCTTTGGTTTTTAGCATTCAGTCTAATAATGCGGAGCTGTAACCATAAACACATTGCAGTAACGGTGCTGTTTATATTTATCATCAGACGCACAATCTTTCCAACACGATATAATACAACCTAAAACTCAGTAAAGGTAAAAAGGTTTTCGATTGACCTTTATTTGAAGAGCACCTTTCGTGCAGGTTTGGTGCAATTTGCTTTTCATATGACTGATAGTTTCATAAGAACATGGTGATTCCAGGGAAATTGTTTTCCTGCTGCCTTCTGTAACGCAACAATTCTACCTGACAGAAAACAATGATTTATTAGTCTGATGTATTATTGCAGACTGAGATGATTACCAGGTGTTTTGTCCTACTTGTGTCTTCAAGATGTGGCCAAATTGATTCATTTGGCTGTGTTGATGAACGTTAATGTGTGCAGATCTCCATAGTGATGAAGTGATGAGAAACAGCTCCTCTGATTGGCTCTTTCATTTGTAGGACACCTGGCCCTCTTGAGATCTTTTGAGAAAACGGCATGTCTTCCATTGCTTCAAAAAAGACCTTAAATCTACACATTGTGCGTTTGGTTGGAGAGTTTTATTACATTTTCATGTTGTTTTGAAACCCCGATATTGACTGAAGTCTTGACGGCAATAGCGAGGCGTATTAAACAAAATACTTCAGTGAAGGATGATTTGCATAAGTAGTCTGAATTGTTAAGCCCGACAGCTGCAACCTACTCAACCTGTTTGCTTTCCTTGTCTGGGTGTCCATCCCACCAGAAGCCAGAATATGTAGTTTTCTAACATCAGATAGCACAATGTGTAAGACTTGTGCTGAGCCCATGAATGTCATAGCAGTTGTTCTCACTGAAAATATAGTTGTTTCATGTAATTCGTTCAGTTTAAGAGGCTTTGGATACACACATTTTTCACAATTAATCCAAACTGTAATTTTGCTGAAAGATTTACATTATATATAGATACACCCACCATTGGTTATCTAGAAATGTACACTCTGACAAATGAGAAATTTTGCTTTTGTCTTCATTGATGAGTCATCCCTTTATCGAGTCCTTTTTTTTTTTTATTATTAGGAGTGTGGTTCAGAAGCACTTCATCCGCTGGAGCCACTCTGTGGTTCACTTAGCAACAGAGCCTGTTTTCCTTGTCTATTCCCTGAAGATAATGAGAATGTGTTGTCAGTAGGTTCAAAGTAATGTCGGCACACCAAAATGTATTTCTCTCTATACTGTGTATCGATGATATGATATACATGCACACATGGACCTTAGCATACTTTATACACAACAAACAAGATGTATTTGTTTGGACTCGGGTCACATTTGTACAGTGGACCTGAAAAATGTCAGCAATAGTGATGTGACCTGTGAATTATCTGCTGACTAACCTTTTATAAGCTTCTTTGACTGCAGAGCATTATTGATGCTGCTGTATATGACTAACAATCAGTGCATAGATATTTCCTCCCATCAGCTACTGTATACCCAGCCCCTGGTAATCCCAATATGTCAAGATTATGCTGGCTTTTACTGTATATGTCTTCTTCTCAACTGTCATAAAGTGCATTTTACTTTGGTTCAGACATGTGACCACAATGTACTTGGTAATCTGCCTAGTAAACAATGCTTACCACTGGATCTGTCTGTGACACAACAGCCCATTGCATTTTCTGGTTTTCAGACAAGATAGTAATAGTAGTGTCGCATTGATTTCCATACAGCGAGGACACCATATGTACTTTGGTCGTAGTGTTGAGTATGACTGACTTCCTGTAGAATAACAGTAAAAGGTTTTGGTTTGTTTTGGCAGCGACTGATAGCAATATTAAAGAACACCCAAAATATGAAGCTATAAAAACTGGTTTTCAGCAACGTTTGAAATACTAGCAACTGCTCTACTACAAGGCCCTTAAAAACAAAGCTCCTGTTGGTGTCATGTGTTTAACCAACCGCATTTCAGTTCTACTCGGCTCTCTGGTTTTGACTTGGTAATGGGCCATGCCGGACCAAAACATCTCAGCCCAGCTATGCACCGTCCACTGTGATGTTTGTAATCGTGGTTCAACGCATAATGTTATGTGTGAGTAAATCTGCACAAAAATGTTGTATTGCAAATGTGGTCAAAACATTTTAGACATTAAATTATGTTTTATTCCAGAAGGCTGCAGCCGAGTGGGCAAGAGACTTCCAGAACATTTAGAAGAATTAATCAATAGTGTGACTATCACAGGACTGCCGATCCTTTTGTTCCTGGTCAGCAGTTCTGTAATGCTGAATAGACACTAACAAGAAGGAAAGGAACCGGAGAAAGGACTGGTTTCAAGGCAAATAAAGCTTGATCATTTCCTCAATGTTTCCTTCCTTCCTGACCTTGTCTCTCTTCACCGCAATTTTTCATGCGCCTATGTGTGACTGAAAACAGTGTCTGTAGTCTTTGTAGAATGAAAATAAGATGATTTGCTTGCTATCATAACAGATTAATTGGAGCAGTAGTTTGTGAGTATATGAACTGCATGCACTCCAGGCAGGGCAGTGGAAAATTGTCCTATACGTTTGATTGAATTTTAAAAGCCTGAGCTATAACGCTGTTCTTGCTGGCTGTATACTGGGAGGCTTTCAGTGGTGTGAATGTAGTGTCTCTTGCTGCAGTCAGCGGCCTCCCCGCCTGTCACAAAGAGCAGTGTATGGCTGGCTACAGGGTTGAGCATGAGCGGGCGGTTATGTCTGATGGCTGAATGGCTGGATTGTTAAGTAGCTTCAAATCCGTTGGATCTCTCTCGTGCTGGCATTCCTATGGAGAGTGACCAAAGCACAGGAAAAAAAAGACTTTTAGTTTGCTTATATTATTTGATATTTCTGCTGCGACAAACATGACACAGTCAGTGTTTGACACTGTATGTAAGCCGTGTCTTGTGTTTTCTCTTCCATACAGCTGCCGCTGCACAGGCACAGGCAGAGGAGCGGCGCAGCCTATCAGGGAACAGTCCAGGACCTACAACCAACGCCGCCGCTAAACCTCAGGGGTGTAAGCCAGGTAAACGACACCGCACCTTGACACAGAAAGGGTTCGGTTCTCACAGATATTGCCCTCTCGGCCTACTCATTGTGTTCCATAATCTGAGCTATTAGATGCAATACAATACACTTCCACCAACCGCTCAGTATGGCTTACTGCAGGCTAACCCCAGTCATCATCTTATTACTGTAACAGATGACAAAGCTCATTAATGGCACATGTCACATGCACACATCTGCCTGTCTCCTGCAAAGCCTGTGTGTCACTGCGCTGCACTGTAATGCCCTTCATGTTCTCTGTTCACGCTGCACATGTTTACTTTATGTATGTTTATGCTTACAGTCCTTGACGGAGCTTCACTTAGAATAGACGACCGACTGAGAGTGGCAAAAGAGAGGCGAGAGGAAGCAGACAAACAACAAGGTGAGATGGTGATCCGTAAGTCTATCATATAGCTTTGGCTAATGAAGAGCTACAATAAGATGGTGGAAAATTGTGATTGAGTAATTGTCAGTTTTGTAAAGAAAATTGCCAAAATGTGTCTTGCTTTTGTTATAAATCTTAATGTTTTAGTCATCTCTCTTGAAAGATAATCATGTCAGTTTGATACATTATGAATTCTATTTTCTAAATCATGTTTTTGTGTATTTGTTTTTGTTTTTTGGGGGGGAAAACAACATGCTCGTTCATTATTAATAAAGCCTGTTAGAATGTATTTATTTATTTTTATTTATTTATAGTATTTGTCGGCTTCACTTGAACAAATATTTCCATATATAAAAACAGATAGTTGTAACTTTTTGTACTTTTTCTCTGCACGTCGTTCCTGTCAATTTAGTGTTGCGGGAGTCTCAGATCATGGAGCGGGAGCGCAAGGCCAAGCTTCAGGTGGAACGTCAGCTGGAGGAGCGTCAGAAAAAGGTTGATGAACAGCGAAAGAAGGAGGAGCAGAAGCGGCTGGCCGTGGAGGAGAAGAGAAAGCAGAAACAGGAAGAGGAAAAGGTAGCTGCAACATTGATGGAGGCATGACTGAACGATTGGTGGATTTTTTATGAAAAGTATATCATGTGCGAAGAGCCACAAGTTTACATTTCAGTGTTGAAATGATCATTTTCAATAAAAATGTTTGCGAAGTGATACAGTTAAAGTTTCCTAAATGACTTCTCTCTTGATCTGCCCTTGTCATTTCCTCCAGGAGCACTATGAGGCGGTGATGAGGCGGACTTTGGAACGGAGCCAGCGAGTGGAGCAAAGGCAGAAAAGATGGTCTTGGGGAGGACAGTCCCCAGATTCAGATACACAACGAGGTAAAAGCTGCTTGTCATAACAGGGAGGGAAAAGGTGCTATTTTATGTTTACAGCATAATTCTCTTGCTTCTTTTCAAGAAGGTATGTAGATGAGTTCACAATATGATGATCTTTTATATGGTTGGAGTTAAAATCTTTGATCAATTCTTTTGAAAGCTACAATGCATGCTTTACACCCAGGTCAAGGTTATACAGAGAGAAATACTCGTGTCACTGGTCAGCCAGTGTATTCTGACTTTAGGCAGTGTGTCAAGCAGAGGATGCTGGCTTTCAGCCAGGTTTCACCGCTCCGTGTCGTCTTACCTTGCATGAAGACGAAACCTCCCTCACCTCCTTGTGTTTTAGTGCTCCTCCCTGAGAGCTGTTTGTTCCCACAGGAGATTCTGATGCCAGCGCTTCATCTCCAGTAACTATAGTTATCTCTCCTGCCTCGCCAGAAAAGCCGCCAAGGAATCGACAAGGTTTTTTTTCCATCTGTTGATATTTTGCTCACCGATATAGCAACGCAGCATGGACTGGCACTGGCGCTACAGATAGCTGGTTACCTCCTTTCCCACCGTCGGCACTCCCAGCATCTTCCACCTTCCCAACTACCATTCTAACTGGCAGTGTTTCACTAACCATTGTTGTATGGGAGCCTTTGTTCTGAAGTGCTTTGGGTCATTATCTGGAATCAGGCTTTTTCACCACACAGGGTTGTATAGGGCTGGGCAGCAGAGTCCAATCAATGGATTAAACGTAACCTTTGCACATGTGGATATAGTCCATCAAAAATTCCTTTTACATAGACTACCTTTTTATGCTTTCGAAATGCAAACGTTTTGATTTTAGATTTCACAAATAATAATAAGCCACTATCTTAAACAGCCATGAATTGTCAGTGAGAGCTCACAATCTTTGTTAATATTCACATGCACACTAGCAGCACATGATCTGCAAGAGACCACGAGGACAGTGGAAAACATCCCAGTGTTGGGGAAAAACAAGGAGGCAGAGATGCACGCTAGGAAGAGCCGGCATGCAAAAATCAGGCTATTTTGGATGTTCTGGAACTACACAACCCTGCAGAAAAAGAGACGTGGAATTAGCTTAAGACAAACATTGTCAGAATTTTGCGATGACTTGCTATTGAAACGTAGAAGCCTTTAAGGTATATTTTGCCTCCAGCACTGATATAGGGAAAACCTGAAAAGTATGAAAGTGTACAATTTAAATGAGGAATTTATAGTAGTTTTTAAATGGGTATTGTTCATCTAATTTCCATTTAAAAATATAGCTTTTTGATTGTGATTGAGCTTTTTAGTGGATATTGCCCAGCCCTATTGTCATGCACATGGGTGACTGCATGGAAGTTCACTTGAATGATATTCAGTCAAGAACTCATATTTATCTGGCACAGACGGTGTGATGTTGTTGATGCTCTCCTCTCCGGAGAGGCACATATTCGGCATCTGTTGTTTACTAACCAAAGTGCCTGGCTTTAAAAGTACAGTGACTATATTAAGTGAATTAATATTGGATTATCAATCAATTGTTAATCTTGGGACCACGAGTAAAGAACATAATGAATAAATGGATCATTGTCTATTAGCGAGTTAGGATTTAGCAGAACCTTGTACTCCCTTGTGTGCACCCACTTTCCTTCCTTCAGCGGCTAGCCTCCTGTGTAAATCCCGCCTCCCTTGTCTGTCTCTCCTCCTCCCTCTTAGTGGACAAGCGCTCCACATCCACCATGAACCTGAAACAGCCGTCTGAGGCTAGTATCAGCAAACGCCTTTCCTCCTCCTCTGCCACACTCATCAAATCACCTGACAAACGTAAGTCTCCTTCCCTCCTCTCCCTCCTCGGCTCCTTCAGTCCCCACCCCTCTCTTTCTCCTCTCCTCCCCCCCCTCCCCTCCCCTGCCTGTACTTCAGTGCTGTTTGTCCCAATATAATGTATGAGATTGTTACTTCATAAACCACGTGAGTGTATTTATGTGTATATGTTAGCTTTCCGGATGACTAACACCAGGTGACCTGATGCAAACCTTGAAACAAATATTTAAACATTCAATGGAAGCTGACCTCTGTTATTTCTGAGGGTTTAACACATGTTTACAGGAGCGCTGCAATGCCGTCTCTGGTTCAAGAGGACACACTTAAATGTATTCAGTGTATAACTTTCAATTTTCAAAACTCTATGGGCCTTCAAGCACCAAATGTGTATATACTCCAGCTATCACAGCATAGTATCCCAATTTTTTTCTCCAGGTTTTATGCACTGCAATATCAATTTTCCACTCTGACGACATCACTGTTACCATTATTAATATAATATACAGATATATCCCAATGTCCATGTACCAGAGTGTGATGTAATATTGTCAATAAGTGTTTCATCATTGTCTCTCAGGTGTTAAGCCGAGGAGTTCCTCTTGTAACCGGTTGCCAAGCAATGGCAATGCTGCTCAGGCCAGTAAGGAAGACGGCAAAAAGCAACCGACAGGTGCAAAAGATCCCCTCTCCATCGCATGTGAAGCTTACATAGCAAAGATGGTGTGCAGTATATGATCTGTCACTACATTATACATTCATCTCTGTCCCTGCCGAGGCTTCTCCACAACAAGATGCTGCTGCTTGTTATTTTCCCTGTTAAAGTTAACACTGAAAATAAACTATGATTAAGAGGGAATCGGGTAGCTTGATCAGAGACAATTCAAACTCTTGTCTTGTTCTGCAAACTCATCTTTGGAGCTGGGATGAGTCCATTCAGCGCTAACCTGGTGACTCGCACAAAAGCCAAATGGAATGCACATGACTTCATCCCCCCCCCCCCCCCCCAGTGCCTGCTGGTGATCTATAACTGCACTTTCATATTCTTAGGCAGTTCCGTCAAGAAGAGAAGTTCTTCCCTCACGCGAGTAAGTGTGGGCAGAGGACAGACCCCTGCCAAGCCTGATAAAGAGACATCGGATGATCAAGGTGGCTAGCATGAACAATCGGCATGCATTGCTCAGGCTCAGGCTCTTCGAATAACAAGCATGTGGCTCTTATGTAAAAAAAAAAAAAAAAGGCTTTCTCATTCTGAATCCACTTGTTTCACTGTCCTGCAAAGAAATATTGGGCCTAAAATCTTCATTTCAGTTCAGTGTCGGGAGTTTAAGGATGTTTCCCAGCTGGCCATCTAATCTTGCTGCATTTGCCCTCTTTTTTTTTTATTAATGTACTCCAAAGGGTTTCTCTCTCTGTTTGTTCCATTGGCCCTTCAGCTGCAAAGTTCTTCTTTTCTTTGTAATTTACTGGAACACAGCTCTTTAACCTTTGTGCCGTCTGAACCTTGCAGATCCTACTACTCTGTTCTGTGCCATGTTTCTCACTGACTGCTGATTCTGTATTAATCTTATTTGCTTTGTTTTTATATGTCAACACAGGTTTTGTTCTGTGGCCCGATGGCATTAACACAGTGTATTGTTTTCCTGTCACAAAGTGTTGATTGTTTATTCCCCAAAAGATGACGTCACAGTTGGATTTAAGTCACTCGTGCTTCAGCGTGGTGTGTGTCTGTGCCATCCTGCCACCGCAGCCCCAGAGCACGGGCCACCTCTCTGTTTTGCTATTAACCACAAATGCTTTTGTTTGTCTTTTTAGCGACATCATACAGAAGCAACTGTAACCCTGTTCCCCCCCCATGTCAATGTGTGTGTCTTGTGCAGTTAACCCTTGTAATAATACAACTCATCTCCTGTCATTCACGAAGGAACATTTTATGTCTATGAAATTCAGTCATTTAACCCCAATTAATTTACACAGAATTAACTTCATAACCACAGATCAGAGAAACTGACACTCCTTTCTCGACGCACGGCAGCAAGACGTGCCGTCTTTCACCACAGGCTGGCACTCAGCAGCTAACTAAAGTCTGTCGACAACAGATGTCTTCTCAGTGAGGGGTTTTAAAGGGAATGAGTATATAGGTCCTTTTGAGGAGCGAGCGTTGAGGGACATGTGGCCGAATCAGTGAAAGAGCACTTCAACTCATCCTGTGGTATAATATCTCATTTGTAGTCTAAATGGGGAATTTTCAATTCTTCCATTTATTGGGAGCAAGCAGTATTTTGTTTCTGCTGTGAATATTGCATTTGGTTGGCACTGACGACCAAGTCCACATGAAGAGCTTCCATCAGCCTCTTCATTTGTACCATGAAAAGTTCTAACCGTATTTAATCTTAGCTGTCGGCAGCATTACACAGCAGAAGCTGATGAGCTTGCATCTCGCCATCACTTGACCCTTCATTTTAATCCCCAGTCTGTTTCACTTCTCATCTTCCATCCCAATAGTATTTCTCTGCTGACCTTGAAATTCATTAATGGTTTATTTCCCCGTCAGCACACCTTCCTGCCTCAAGGAACCATTGATTAGACCTAATTGTCTACTTGGACATCTGTTTTACCTGATCTTCAATTCCCAGACAATCGGGTCTTTAATCTGTCTCAGTAGTTTTCCATGGTGCCCTTGACTTAATGTTTTTTGATTGTAACCCTTGTCTTATTGAATATTGTTTAAAGTAAATGACCATTAAAAAGGACCCCATGTAAGATTATGGAGACATAACCTTTGGTTCTGTATGTAAATTCTGTCCTGTTAAATCACATGGTGACCTTTCTTTTGCCTCCATTTCCCATTTTCATCCACTCCTCTTTCCTTCTTGGCCTTTTTGTCCTCCTCTGCTGTTCTCCGGTGATTTTTCGGCCGTGTAGCTCGCAGGCCACCGGTCAGTACTGTGGAAGGAGAGATCCTTAGTCGCCTGCTCACCCCCACCCAGGCCTCACTAGCTAGGAGCAAGAGCGCCGCCGCCCTGTCCGCTGAAGGAACAATTGCTCCAGGTAACCTCCGCTTAGGAGACCCTGATAAGGGAGGAAAGGATGGCTCAACACAGACCCCGTTCCTCCATTTCACAGCGCTGCGATTTTAGCTCTCGACAGTCCGCCCAATTACCCTCGGTGTCTCTATGCTAGATGAGTTAATCCCAGTGCCATGCTGCAGACCGCTTTGCTTGTGGAGCAATCCTTCCAGATGAATGCTGGCGTCTTGGTGGTGGATTTGCAGAAGCCCGTTCTCAGCTCCTCGCATTTTAAAGCCTTCATTGTCGCGATCAGCTGTTTTATGCATGTACTGTAATGATTTGCTGCAAAGTACACTCATGTGAGGGAACACAGTTACTCAGTAAATATTGATGCACACACGGGTTCAGTTCACATGCGCCCTCACAGCTGACACAATTGGCTGTTGTGCGCTGAGCTGAGCTGAGCTGAGCAGGGCAGTCTTGGCCAGGAGCATTTTTCAGTATCTGAGGAGCCTCAGAGTCCATGCTGGGAGATTTACTCTTAAGCTGCTTACCTATTGGTTCTTGTTGCGTCAGAGTGAGACTGTTGTTATCCCGTGTGTTCTGGACGCGAGTGTCGGGGACTCCATAGCCACTCAAAGTCACACAAATCAAATTTTGTGAAACTCTACTCTGAAACAAGAGGATGCTTTTGTCTCTGGTTAGCTTGAGCGCTTTATGTTATATGAACGGCTTCTTTATTGGGTCATCTGTGATGTTATAACCTACAGTACATGTAACCAAATAGGATATATATAGTAAACCTGATGCCTCCAAGCTGGAACTGAATACCTGGCATCGGTTTTAGGCTATGTTGTTTATTGAACAGCCATTACAAATCCATTAGCAGCTATAGATCTCCGGCTCAGTGTAGCCCCAGTAGAAACATGACTCATCCCCATTAGTTGGCGCAGTGATGGCTCATGACTGGTTGAATTTCATCGTGGCTGCTGATGCTCAGCATGCAGTCGGAATGAATTACAGAAGACTTTTGTGGCCAGGCTGTTACAGGGAGAGTTGTCCATGTCTTGGGATTACGATGGTTAATCTCTCAATCTGACACAGCAAGCCAGGGAAGGGCACTATTTCCTCTAAAGGCTAAATTTAAACTCGCTGTTAAAGACAGTGCTTCCGTTGTAGTTACTTTAAATTTCAGAATCAACATTTTAAAGTAGTGGCTCCTGTTTATATTCTCTCCAAATCTGTAAAAGTTAGTCTTCCTGTTTTATCTGGATGTTACAGTATGAAGGACATAATGAGCACAAGAGGTTACAATATGAGCATTCACTGTGTTGAGTGTACTAATAAATCCGTGTGTGCCGTGTTCCTGTTGTCGGTGGTAGTTTTTATGTATGGTGTGCCGTGGTGTTGTGTGCAGAAGCTGTGGTACCTGTGGTGTGTTTTGAGGTTTTTTTGTGTGGTGTTTGTTTGTTTGCTTGTCATATGTGCAGTGATTGCAGCCAAGCTAGAGCTTAAGAAGTCAAGCTATTGCTGCCATAAAGTGCTATGTCTAACAAATGGCTTTTTTTGTGCTCTTGTCCCCTTACATAACCACTCTCCTCTCTTTCAACAATCATCTGCCATCCCTTTCACTCCCCCCCACCCCTCCCCATCTCTCACCCCCTCCTGTTATTCTCTCTTTTGGGTCTTTGCTGCTTTTGCTGCCCAACTTGGTTGCTTCTCACTCCTACCCATTGGTTGTGCTCCCCTGCTCCTGCGATGACCGTGTCCTTTACCAGAGTGTCACCTGTGTCCTCGCTCAGCCTCCGCCAGCCCCCTGCACCCACCGCGTGGTCCAGTGCGCAGCCGCAGCATCGACCGACAAAAGAGCGGCATGACCACATCTGTGTCGGCCGATGGAGCCCTCGACCCTTCACTGGTGAGATTACCTCTTCACACTGCTGTGACTAGTTCCAGTGGCCCACAAAAGGAAACTTTGAGATGGACGTCAATGAAAATAAGTGTGCTTAAGTAACTTGAACTGTTGATCTTAATCTGAAAACAATAATTTATGGTGTAAGTGAATGTTGGATTATTTTACATCCCTATAAGTCATATTGGTCCTGCTATGATCAGCCTGGATGTGATGGCAGATCTGATCGTATCTGTGTCCAAAATGTAAAGAGATGTTGGAGGAGTGAGACCATGGTACTGTTTGCTCATTTGCTCGGGTAAATTATTTTAGTTTAAGAATTCTTGAGAATGTAAAATTTGAGATGGCAAGGCAGTGTTTGTAAAATTAGTTTGCCAGCAGTGGTATTTCTTTATTTAATTTTACTAGGAAATTGCTATATGTTTTGCAAACATGATTGTATTTTGTGGTTGACGCTTTTGAGAGGGTCCTGATTTACATGATGGCGTTGAAGACGTGAAAGTGCATAAAGTAGCTCTGAGAACTACATGGATACTATATACTTTATACGCAAGTATCCAGCTACATTTGCCTGTCAAAGTATCTCCGCAGGATGGTAACCATAGGGAAATGTTGTTCCTGCAGCTGTTCTTTAACCTTTGTAGGTTGAATATGATTAAATCTGGTCCACTGTAGTTTTATCCGCCGGCTGGTTATCAGTAACTCCTCTCTGTTCTCATTCAGCGGCATATAGAGCCGAACTCGCTCTTTCACAACCCGACTGTCCTCCTCTGTGGCTGTGAAAGGCTTTATTGTCATTGCATGAAACAAAGAAATCCATAGTGGGTCGACTCTGCCCAGATCAGGCCATGTAAAGCAGACCCCACCCAGACTCAAACGCCTGATATCAAAACGTTTGGTGTTTTCTTACCGGTCATTGTCTTTTCCCATCCACATGCCTCCACAGGTTTAGAGATGATTGAAAATCACAGCTTCATGTTCATGACTCAGAGGTTTTCTTGCCTGGAGGTTAAAGTCATCTTTAATGATTGCTGAGTCAGGAAGCTTTATTATTCCGTCTCTTTTTTTTTCCTTTTTTTTAAGGTTGAATGTTTTAGGAACTCTTTTTCACCCGTTTTTTTCCCCCTATTGAGTTATGCTGTGGAAAATGCATCATCATCACAATGTAGAAATGGCTGCTTGTGTGTCTTTGCAATGCTCCACTCCATAAAATGTATGACAAAATAATACACTGGTAGAAACGGAATATTTTTTTCTTCCTCTTCGGTGCCAGAACCAAAGCTTGAAAAGTTTTATTCATTGATCTAAAATGATAGGTTTGACCTTTTTTCTTTCTGCCTCAGTAATCTGTTAAAATACTTTGAGTTGTACAGGATAGTCTTGGATGTTTGTGTCCAAGCGTCACACTGTTGACCTTGGTGTGATCGCTGTCCTGTTTACAGAACTAAACATAGCTCATAAGCCTTAGAAATAGATCAATTGAAACCTTTTATCGTCATCATGTGACATTCAAACTCAACAATGCCGATGAAGACATAGAAATGAATGCTATTGCGTTTACTTTGGGTTTGGCAATAGAGTAGTTGTATTGTAGCTTTGGGACAGCAAGCTTATTCATACAAACTCCTGTTTGTGTGCAAAAGAGATGAAGCTAATTCTCTTCAACCCTTCATGGAGCACCCAGTGAAATTATATGTTTCTACCCAGGGAGCTATTGAAGGATACCTGTTCTTAAAATGGGTGGAGCATTAAATGATGTGGTCACATGTGCATGATTAGTTGTCCTCCAAGTATGTTTGAATAAGTACACATTGACTTGATAGTACTCTGCATTAAGATGACATTCAAGTTTATTTAATCTCGCATGCTTACCTTAATTTTACTATTATTTTCCATTATCATGATTTCTTTTTGTAATATTACAAATCTGACAAAATCAACATTATTCTTAATATTTAGTACTTATTTGCTCATGTGTTTTCTGATTTAAAATAGTGGAACTTGCCAAGTTTGTATGCAAGAGAATATCATTTAATTTTTCTATGTTAATGTACTGAATGCTTTTTTTCTCTATTCTCTGAAGTGAAAATGTGCTTGGAGCCTTTTTACTGTTTGTGAAAGCTCCAGAGAGGCGGTGGCTCTTGTTCAGTGATAAGTCAACATAGTCAGCCAACCTTAGCTACATGATTCAGATCACTTTAACATGTCATTCTCATGTTACAGTAAATGCTTATTGTAGCGTTTGCCAATAATTTTAAATGGAAGACTATTCTGTATTGTTTCTCTTGTCTGTGCGGTACTACAGAAAGAGAAACGGTTAACATCACCAGGTGGGCAACGTCCCGCCTCCCCATCCTCTCCGGCAGTACGCAACCGCTCACCATCCCCAGCCCCCAATCCGGCTCCAAAGAGGACGCCTTCGCCCGGAGCAGCCAAGTAAGACGCCTCGCCACTTGCATTAACCACGAGAACGCCGGACCTTCAATTTAAGTCGATCAAAAATAAGCACAACTCACACTTTCATCTGGCAGGTCAAGTTCGAAGATGCGCCCACCCTCACCGGGTGGAACGAAACAACGCCCCCCGTCTCCTCAGTCGACATCAAGCAAGCCCCCGCCCATCCAGAAACCGGCCCTCACTCCAACAGGGCCCCCGATGTTACGGAAGAGAGACTCCAAGTCTAAAGATATGTTTCCTGTGCAAGTTACCAGTCCACAGTCCTCCGATTCCAACAAGACCAAAGACAAAGATGGTGAGCAGAGATCAGAGAGCATATAAACACAAATTAACTTTGTATCGGGTCCGAACAGCCATCGTCAGCTGATGGTACGTACCAATATTTGTACTGGGGCATTTAAACATGCAGCCACTTTCAGCACATCATATTGTCACTGATCCTCTTAACACTTTGCACAGTACCAATCTTGTTTTTAATCTTGGCAGCCATGAATGCGCATCACTCTCATTTCTAGTCAGCGTTTAATGTTGCCAGAAATAGCTGTTTTATAACACTCTAAATTCTGTATACCACCCAACATGAGTCTTTATCATGAGTTTCTATACATTATGGCTCTCTGTCGTTAGTGATGCTTATCATGTCTTTTTGTTTGTTTGTTTTTTTTTTACTTGGGGGTGTTATCAAAATACTTCCCTTGTGATCACGGTTTAGCACGGCTTTAGCAAGCAGTCAGTTTTGGTTTGTTGTTATCAGTTTTTACAGCCAGACAACAAACACACCATTCTGTTTGTTGTCTGTGGCTCGCCTGAATGTTGTAAAGTGACATGGCAGCAGCTTTGGCTGCAATAAATCTCAGTGGCGCAGCAGACCTATTAAGAAGTCCCAGCTGGTCTCACATCCTGTCACATATCTGGAGTTTTGGTGCTTCTGCCACCTGCTGGAGGAGCTCGTGTTCTGCAAGAGTTGGGATTGAATGCACATGACGAGGCTGTTTACTGTGCATAAGAAATTGGTAGTAGCAGAGAAGCCTTCAAATTGTGTTTGAACGTGCAGAATAGGCTTTTAATATGATTGCAATTAGAAATCACAGTATAACCATATTCATATTGATAATATACTGATTGCACTGACTATAGATAAGCTTATTTTATTGATATGTAATTTGTCGTTTGAGTGTAGGGCCTCATGTACTGTACTGTATATGGATTCTCCAGGAGAATAGTGCAGATGAGTTTTCTCCAAGACATGATCATGTGAAAGTTACACAACACTGGATCAGACCACTTTCTTTTCTATTATGCTTTTGTCTTCCTGTGTCACGGCGATCCTCCTCCACTAATCGCGGCCTCTCTTCTCCGACTTTGCTCATGCTCGAGTTTCCCACGAAGGGCCTGACGCCAAGCCCTGGGGTCAGCGCCGCTTTGATAAATGCGTGAGACGGAGCAGAAAGTGCTAAGCTTATCTTCTCTATTTGTCTTTCTGCCTGTCAGACTCGAAGGCCACGGCGGGCACTAACTCAGCTGCCGAGGCTGCCAAGATCCTGGCAGAAAACCGAAGGCTGATGCGAGAGCAGAAGGAGAAAGAGGAGCAGCTGAGGGTACAGAGGGAGGAGGAGGAGAAGTAAGTTCACTGGCACTGAAATGAACATTGTCTCCCAAATGCACATCTTTCCCCTTGTTGGTTGAGTCGGTTAGCAAAAGTTACTGTCGAAGAAGGAAAAGAGACTTGGGTTAAAGTACGTTTCCTCTGAGGACAAATATACACAGTGTGTTATTGGCACATGATGCAGTTTTTAAGCGATTTTAAACATTTTGGGTCTTGTTAGTAATGGACACACACACACACACACACACACCGACGCCAAGTTGGTCAGTGCAGATACATGCGTTTAATTAGTAAGAATCATTATTATCCCCCGCCGTGGCCGATAGGCTCCGAAGGGGGATCTTGAAACAGTCTCCGTACGTCCGTCCGTTCGTTCGAACGTTTCTACCTATATCTCGGCAACCCCTGGGCCCACAGTGACCAAACTTCACATGTGGATACATCTCAGAGGGGGAAGGGATACTGTGGTGACCTTGACCTAATTTGCATATTAAGTAGGTCACAGGGTCACGAAGTGCTTAAAAACACATTTTGGGCTCTGGAGGCCTAGGTTTTTGAGCTAGGGCTCTGAAATTTTATACACACCTACTAGTACTCTGGGTACACCCTCCAGCATACCAAGTGACCTGACCTTGGCCTTGACCTTGAAGATTGGTAGGGTCTGAGGTTTGCTCATCGTGGTTGCAAAATTACGGAGCCCCTCTGGTGACATTGGTGAAAAAAAATGATTGCTTAATAACGCGTGGCCACGCATTATTAAGGCGTGGGAACGAGATAAATAAGTCGTGGCCACGCATTATTAAACTGCCGCCAAGTGAGCCGGCACTCAATTTTAACTGCGCCAAAACGGAATCCTTCATAGGTTTACACCCAATTTCACTTCAGTGCAATACTAAGCATACTCCTTTGTTACTACAAGAAATATGAAAGAATATTACTGTAGGAATTTGGAGAAAAGTACTCTTAAACTTGAATCTGTTGGTTGAAAATAATGATCTCTCGCCTGTTTTCAAAATGCAATAAAAAGGAATCCTTCATAGATTTATGCCTCATTCCACTTTAAGGCAATACTAGACATACTCCTTTGTTACTGCAAGCAATATCGAAGAATATTACTATAGGGATTTGGAGTAAAGTACTCTTAAACTTGGAGCAAATTAACGAAAATAATGATTTCTCACACCTGTTTTCAAATTCCAATTAAAAAAGATTCTTCATAGGTTTATGCCTGATTTCACTTCAGTGCAATACTAGATATAGTCCTTTACCAGTACCAGTAAGATCAAAGAAGATTACTGTAGAAATTTGGAGAAAAGTAATGTCAAACTTGGATCTGTTGGTCAAAAATAATGGTCTTGCCTTCATTAATTTGCTCCAAGTTTAAAAGTACTTTTCTCCAAATTCCTACAGTGATGTTCGTTTATGCTGCTTGTAGTAGTAAAGGAGTATGTCTAGTACTGCCTGAAGTGGAATCAGGCATAAACCTATTCCATTTTATTGCAGTTTGAAATTAGATGAGACCATCATTTTCGATCAACACATCCAAGTTTAAGAGTACTTTTCTCCAAATTTCTACAGTAATATTCTTTCATAGTTCTTGTAGTAACAAAGGAGTATGCCTAGTATTGCGCTGAAGTGAAATTGGGTGTAAACCTATGAAGGATTCCGTTTTATTGCATTTTGAAATCAGACCATCTGTCTTTCTGTCAGCATTGCGGCCGTACGCTGACCTGTGTTTTTCCGTAAAGGCGTTAATAAAAGCGCAGTTAAAATTGAGTGCCGGCTCACTTGACGGCAGTTTAATAACGCGTGGCCATGACTTATTTATCTCGTTCCCACGCCTTAATAACGCGTGGCCACGACTTATTTATCTCGTTCCCACGCCTTAATAACGCGTGGCCAAGCGATTAAGCAATAATTTTATTTTCACCAATGTCACCAGAGGGGCTCCGTAAAAAATCCATGTATTTTCATATAAACATTTCTCCTCATTTCTCAGCAGTTCCTGGGCCCACAGTCACCAAACTTCACACATGGACACTCCACCTGGGGAGAAGGGGCACCATGGTGACCATGACCTAATTTGCATATCAGGTCACAGGGTCACTAAGTGCATAAAAACACCTTTTGGGCTCTGGAGACGTATTTTGACATAGCTTATGAAGAAGACCTTTCAGATTCTACATAATTATCTACTAGGACCCATGGAACACCCTCTAGTGTACCAAGTGTGCTGCCTTAGAGCTGGCTTTGTGAGAAAATATAAAGCCCTCCGGCGGGGGATTAGCCGAGCAACGGCCTTCTTGTTCAACTTGTATCACAGTTTTGACGTCAAACCTCGAATGAATTCTCAATATAGAATACTATTAATTTACTCCATGTATAACTTTTATTTTGGAAGAATTTGCACTTTTGAGACAAACATGAAGCCGTGACGGTCAAGCATCATTGTTGTCACTTGATTACTCTTAAATCAACTGCTGCTTTAGTATTGCTCACTGATATGAAGGCTACTTTAATCCTTCTGTAAATCTGAATCTTCCATAACAGTTCATACAAGCAACAAGCCAGATTTATGAATAAAACTAAGTCTATAAATGCAAAGCAAAGCACAGATGTCTGTTTTGTGATGCATTGCATATTTTAGGAGCAAACTATCGACAACGCTTGTATTTGTTGTGAAATTGTAGTAAATATTTGGCGCTCGTTTGAGCTGTTTTTTTTAAATGGGTTTTTTCGGTTTATTTGCCATCAGTACACTTAAGATTACACTGCTCAATTTGTCTTACTTGTGCAATCATGATATTTAATTCTACTATAAAATAGGAATGTTGACGTGATCGCTAAAACACAGCAGATTTTTTTTATATAACTTATTACGCCTTGTGTTTTCTTAGTTTCTTAGACTGATTTCTCTTTTTTTCAGGCTGAGGAAGGAAGAAGAGCAGCGTTTAGCCGAGGAGGCTCGACTGAAACGTGTGGAGGAGGAGAAGAAGCTTGCGGAGGAAAGGAAAGTCAAAGAGGAGGAAGACACTCGTTTAGCGGAGGAGGAGAAGGTGAGACTCGCAGAAGTGGAAGCGCAGAAACAAGCCGAACTGCAGAAGGAACGAGAAGAGGCCGAGGCCAAGGCCCTGGAGGAGGCGGAGAGGGTCCGTCAGGAGAGAGAGCGCATCATGCAGCAGAACCAGGAGGAACGGATGCAGAGAAAGAAGGTATGGCGGTTGGCTGGATCCTTGTCTTTTTTCCCCATTTCTCTCACTGTCTTACTTTTTAAGATTAAATAATAAAAATTTAAAAAAAATGATAAACCTGCAAAAACCCTCACTTTCTCTCTTTTTCTACCATTCTTGAGCTCTCTGGTGTCTGAGACTGACCAAATGTGATCTTTCTTTGTGTTCAGAATTAGCTTTGAAAATATATATTTTGTCTCTCCAGAGAATTGAAGAGATAATGAAGAGAACCAGAAAAGGGGATCAAGGCGACTTAAAGGTGATCATTCAAAAATGTGTATGAAACTTTGGTTTTCGTTTGTTGCCTTCATAGTTGGTCTTTCTCTGTGCGCAGAGAGACGATGACAAGCAGGACATTGAGGACGATGGAGACGACCAGATGAACTGTGACGGCGCAGGTCAGTGAGCGCCGGCTTTCGCCGTTTCCATACGCTTTGTGTGCGGATGTGTGATGTGCTTGCTTGATTCTCTCTGTGACCCGTTTCACTGGCTTGTACTTCGACAGACGCCATGGACAATTCTGATGAAGCGGACATGGTGGCGGACAGAGACGAATGCGATCTGTCCTCTGTTGAGCCGGTGGCAGAGGACGGGCCTCTGGGCGGCATGAATGGCAAATCAGAGACGGACGACAAGGAGAATAACAACGGCACCAGTCCAGATGAGAGTGAGGCAGGAAGGTACGAGTATAGAAACCTACGCAGGACCTGCTTATCACTGCTGACGGCAGCGGCGCTGGGAATATAAACCAGGAGAGAGACTGTCGCCCTCAGATAACCCACGTCTGTTGGCTTGTTTTTAAAATTCCACCGGCAAGCCTCACAACACAAACCGAAGATAAACATTAAGTTTGTCATTTTCTCAAAGGCAAATTTGTGTAGAAAACAATGCATCAAGGAACAGAAGTGAATCTTCAATGAATGAAATTATATATTTGCGGCATGTTTTCCCGCTTTCTTCGTTGGTCTGAGTGATTTTCAGCTTGGAGTTGTGTAATAGAATTGAACAAACTGTTACTTTTGACCTTTTATATGCTGATTGTTCCTTGAAATATAATTCAAATCCGCCTTCAGAAGTCCCCCCCCCCATCTTTATGCAATCACTTCTCCTGCTCTCCCTGCAGCTGAGTTGTTTTATTTTCCGATTCCAAAATTGCTGTCATAACATTCTCTCCCCCGTCTCTAGTCCAACTCCGAAAGAGCGTCTTGTGGAGGGATCGGAGTTCGTGAACGAGCACGATTCCTCCAAGGTGGGTTTGGTCTCGAGCCTCAACGGCAAGTCCAACCAGTGGAGCTTCGAAGAGCTCATCGACGTCAACGCCCACTCCAAGGCTCGGCCCCTCATCGAGGCCGAGGACTGTAATCAAGTCTTGATCAACTGTGACGGAAACTCCGACGGGACCAAAGTAGCCTTCGAGGACAAGGAATCCGCCATCGGCACGCTGCATCCCTCTAATCAACCTTTAGAAGCCATGTCAGGTGAGGCTGGGGCTGCACGTGCTCAGAGCAAAACCGTCTTACAGCGTGCCAGCTGGGAACATTGCACCACCACCATAACCAACTGAATGTTTCTTCCGTTTCCCGCTGTAGAGATGTGACCCTGCGGCCGTCGCTGAGAAGCCTTCTACTGTTGCACTCCTGAAGTTCCTGTCCAGCTGAGCTCCTTAAATCTTCTATCAGTTCCAGACGGCTTCCTCCTCTTCCTCCTCCTCCTTCTCACAAGGTGAAGTGGAAAGACCACCCTGAGTGCGCACGACACAAAGAGGAAACGACTATATTGAAAAGCTATATATATTTAAAAAAAACAAAAAAAAAATGTTGTACTTCAGGGAAATTCTACGTATTCCTTCAGTGCGTTTGCTCGCTCCTGGTCTCTTTCCTCTTCTGCCGAGTTCCTTCTTCCAATTTTGTGTCGAGTTTTGATGATGTTTTTTAAGAGTTTTGTCGTTGTCAGGGGTGCATTGTTGTAATTTATTAATTTTGGCTTCTTTGTTATTGTAATTATTATCCTAAGTTTAGTATTTTGTTTTCCTTCTCCTGTGTTGAGGACGTTCCAGGACAGGTGCACATTAGAATGTGTGAATTATAACTCTTGTGAAGTATCGGAGGAAACATTCTGCTTTGTCAGGGTGTTTTATTTGTTTTGTTTTGTTTTTCCAGTGGGTGAAGCATCGTTTGCATAATTCACGTGAAAATTACTTGACTAGCTGCTTTTCGCAGCATGACATGGCCTTACCATTTTCCTCTCTCCCCGCTTCTAAACGTCAAGTGCAAATATTCTAAATTGGTTGCGCTGCGGCTCACAAACGCACAGTTGAACTTCCGGTCGTGCGCTTTACTCTGGGAGTTTCTCCGCTCCTCTCACCGACTTCACCTCGTCGTGTGTTTCCTCCCTTGGCCACAAGAGGGCTCAGAAACACTTGGGGAGGTTGAATCAGTTGTGAATTCACTCTTCCGTTGGTGATTCTGGGCTCCTGGTCAATTTTAGGTCTTTTTTTCGTTTTACATATGTATATAGGACTTGTGTTTACTAACATTATGATTTACACGAGTCTTTGAGTTGAGTTTCATTCCCATAAACAGTGGTGACTTCACCGTGTGCGTCTGCACCGCTCAGCTGTTCAACTAACACACAAAGTTAAACTCTTAATACTCGACGAGCTTGTTACTGAACTTGAATGTTAGACTGTTTTGTTTTTGGCGTGAGCTCTGCGGAAATATCCAACCATTCGTTTGCTGGTGTGACTTCCTCTTTTAATTCCACTTCACACCAGCTGCTACTTCTGACAACAAACAAAAAAAAAAAAGCATTTCAACTATTTTTTATGGTATGGAATTGGGCTGTTTGTGTTTATATCTGAAAATACATTTCTACATAAATATATTTAAGCGTTACTATATATTATATGATCAGTATTAGGCAAAGAAGCCATGTCTAGGGTGAAGTGGCTCAGGCTCCGTTGGTTCGGATTCAGTTAACTACAATGTTTAATTGAAGGGGCTGAGTAGAGATTCGCTTATGTGTTCATACGAGTTATGTTTGTGGATTTCAGGCCCATCAAAATAGAAAAAGCCCCAAATCGCACGCCGACACGCGGACAGCCGAAAGTGGCGTCCCGGTCGGCGTCGACGTGCCTGACGCACATCGTGAGTCGTGGCGGTGCCTCTGTGTTGTCACCGTCATCAGAGACACTTTTGTCTTTGATGGGTGGCGCATCAGCTCAGGTTTCCATTGTTCATGTAGCACCAGGAAGGAGAACGCACTCACCAAACGAAAAGTGTGTGAAATCCAGAAAATTCCTTTTGCTTGAATCTTCAAAGCACAAGGTTTTGGGGACCTTGCTTTTTTTTTGTTTTGTTTTGTTTTGCCTTGTTCTCTGGCTGGCTACTAAACTAAAAATCTCTGTACATAAAGACTATGGGCTTTTTAGATCCTCGCTTTGATTAATAAGCCCGAAGAATGTAACCGACTCCGCCAACCGTCCTGCATTATTCACCGTGTCCCACCGAGCTGCTGGCTTTTTTAGTGTTCGTACATTATTCATGTAGGAAACCTGACACTCTTTTGCACGGTCACAAACTAATTGCGACGTTTGAGGAACGGTTGCTGAGGAGAAGCTTTACTGTACCGACTGGTGGCAGAGTTCAGTGTGATATTTACATCCTTTGTCGTTCAGATCCTGTAGGAGTTTCATTCCAAACTCAGAACGTTCCCCCAAAAGCTTTTGACTCCTCGTTCCACTTGGAAGTAGCGTGTGTTTTCGGGGGGGGGGGGGATGTTGTTGTAGTTGCTGCTTGAACTGATAATGCGTGTATCCCAGGTCCTGCTGTCGTCTATAACAATAGACTAGAACGGTGCCTTAGATTGAGAATTTAGTACGTTTGTTGCATCAGTCGGCTAAGAACGCTCGTACTTACCTCGGCCTCGACAATCAGCCCGCTCAACTGGGCAACTCTGTGAATATGAATATTTCTCTGGAAGATTTACTAACCACGCCCTGTTCGCAAATAAAAAACAAAAAAAATTTGTACTGTAAATATATCTAAAGTGTTCTGCGATGATATGGACTGTTCAAAACAATAAAGTCTTGAGAAAAGAAAAAAAAAAAAAACATCAAGTCTCTTTCATTGGTTTTCTTCTCATTGCTTCCTTTTATTGTTGATTTTCATTGAAATCCACGCAAAATTCAGAATACACGAGCAAGTATATATTTCAATCATCAAGCGTTTCAGAAATCCTCCTAATCCGTTCAAACATTCGGAGATCTAACAGATTATTGACGAAAGCCAGTATGTGTGAGCAGCTGCAGGCGTTTTCTTCTCAAAGATTCCAGCAAAGCAAATCCAGAATCCTGGATTAGATTAGATTAGATTAGTTTTATGGTGCACACTTGTACATATTTAGATGAAGCAAAGTCTCACCTGAAGCGACCGATTTCAAAAATTTGAGCTTTTTTTAATACCAAAACTCCTCAAAGGAGGATGAATTGTTTCTTCACTGGAAGGGTCGGTTGTGGTGCGACTCTTGCGTGACCGTGTGGCCTTACAGCTTCTTGGCGCAGTCGGGGCAGTGGATGTGATCTCCGGTGATCACGAAGCGCTTGTTGGCCAGCGACAGGGAGCACCGCTTGCAGTTGAAGCAGTACTCGTGCCAGGCGTATCCCTCGTAGTTCACCACGTTGGTGCCATGACCGAACCCTGCACACAAATACCTTTATTATTTGCACACAAGAATTTAAATATGTAACTATCCTACACTAAGACATAGTTTGTCTGAATGATGAACTACAATTATGTAAAGTACAAAAAGGTACTAAATTCTTAAGTGCGATTTTTAGAAGAAATTGTCAAATTGATCTTCATGAATGGAAGCTTCATGCCCCTAAATCTTTCCTGAGTAAAAATTCTGTTTATATTAATCGATTCATCTGTCAAAGGGCATACAAAACTAATTTCCTCTGGCATGCAGTCTTGGTTCATTAAAAACAAAAAACAAAGCGCTGGCCTGACCTGTGATGGGGTTCTTGCAGCCGTGGCACTTCTTGGCCACGTCAGTCTTGAAGCAGTCGACGCAGTAAACGTTGTTCTCATGGGAAGTGAAGCGAGTTCCTGCCAGAGACTTGCGGCAGGTTTTGCACACGAAGCACTCGGAGTGCCAGGGGCTGTCCTGGTAGCTGATCCCTCCAGAGGTGATGGGCTTGGGGGGGACGGCAGACGGGACACTTTGGATTACACGGAGCGAGTCCGACACCCCCCCACCCCCACCCAGGTGGAGCGAACGGCCTGTACCTGCTTGCAGTGGAAGCACTTCTTGGCGAACTTCTTGTCGTGGCAGGCGGTGCAGTAGATGTCGTCGCCCTTGGTCATGAAGCTCTGCGTGCGGATCGGCTGCTTGCAATCGAAGCAGGTGAAGCATTCCTCGTGCCACACTTTGTTCTTGTACTCCACGTTCTGGGATCCTGAAACACAAACCCAGGACCAAATGATCTGTAGCGCCGCATTATGTAATAATGTAACACATTTTCAACTCGGTATGTAAAAACACCACATTTTGTAATAACTTGTTACATATTGCAACAGTTGTTACAAAATGTGGGGGTTCCACTTTCTTTTTCAAGAAATTGTAATCATTTGGTGCATTATGTAATCTTTTGCCCTTTATTGAACCTAAAAATACATATATAATTTTTTTTTTAATTTATTATATAAAATATAATGTATATATAACATTATAAAAAGGTATATAACCATACATGGTTCTATGTTTAATAATGACAAAATTCAGTTTGTCAGTCTTTGATTTTTTTCACGTCCTGCCAATGTTGAATTCAAGGCTCTAATTCAGGTTGAACTTTTTAGATCCACTGCTGTTGTGGCTGGTACACTTTTAAAGTTACAAACCAATTTCCACCAGCCAACTCTTTTTTTTTTTTTTTTTCCTTGAAGAAATGAAACGAGATTGTAAAGTGCCACTGAGTGAATTTAATCATTTAACCTGCATTCTGTAATAACTTGCAATATTGAACAAGTTATTACAAATAAATGCATCATTATTACATAATTATGTAATTAATTACATTGGACATTTATTAC
Organism: Blennius ocellaris; assembly: GCF_963422515.1. Lineage (NCBI taxonomy): Eukaryota > Metazoa > Chordata > Actinopteri > Blenniiformes > Blenniidae > Blennius > Blennius ocellaris. Next base: position 5,058,660 of record NC_137658.1, on the reverse strand, counting down.
ATTATTACATCTTGCACCATTAATACATAATGCTCGTGATCTCTTGAGATTGAAAGACTCCAAAAATAACCTTTTGGCGCTTTACGATTTCTATCAAATCTGGAAGGTAAAACATGGAACCCACCTGGCATCACCACCTTGTAGCAGCCCTGGCAGCGGTTTCCGTCCTCCCGGGAGCTGCACTTGCCGCACATTATCTTTCCGTCATCTCGAGCGCAGAACTGCTCACTGGCCAGCGGCTTGTAGCACTTGGCACAGCGGAAACAGTCCTCGTGCCAGTGGCGGTTCTTATGGTGCAGCTCCTGAAGGGGAAGAGGAGAAACCAAGTGTGCCATGAAGTGTTTCATCCTCATTAGCGGCGATGACACTTCTTCTCACACATTTTAACGGTCTGTGGCCGAGTGCTGAGAGCGTTTTGGAGCTCGACGACGGACAGACCTCCGGCTGAACCGGAGAACGCTGTGAATGTACGTTACTGGCTCCAGCGTATGTCAGGATCTCCCGTATATCACAGTCCTATGGTTCATGACAGCTCGGCCTTTTCATCTCAACACATAAAAATAAAAAAGGAAGATAAGAAAACTAAAACTATAACTGGATTCTATTTATGGTCCTGTGAGAACACAGCAAACTTTAATGCTTTTATGATCTGTAAGAGCGTAAATATGTCTGTGGTTTCGCCTCTGCAGTAGAGGTCTGGAATGTGACGTTGATTTTTGTGTTTTATTGTTTGTATTCGACTCGAAAGGAATTTGTGGTAAACCACAGTTTAGTTATGTTTCTTTAGAGACCTCACTGGGACTCTTGGACCTTATTTCCATATTAAATTGTGGTTTTAAATTTTGAGACAAAATCGTTATTTCAAAACATTAGAGGGTAAAAAAAAAAAAAAATTCCTGTTAGAACTGAATTAAAACTTTGATTGAAACTTCGAATTCACAGTGCCCATGTCCTTGAATCGTACATTTTTTGCTTAGTTTGTGGAGCTGAGGGTTTTGGATTAGCTTATCGAAGCTTCTTTATCAAACCTACAAAGTCGAACTGTTTTTTTTCTTTTTCTTTTTCCAGCTATAAATTCACGTAATAACTTGGGTGAACAGTGTGGAAACAATGGCACTCAGGGTTTACTCTGGACAGGAGCGGATATGAAAGACGTCTTTAAATGATCAATCGAAAAGACAGGATCTTAACATTTCAATTTTTGTGACCGTCCTCTCCTTTTGTCACTCTCTCACACACACACTCTGTGTTCACCTTGGAGTCGGCCCCGATGGGGCGTTTGCACTCTGCGCAGGTGTTGGCACAGAGTTTGTCGAAGCACTTGGTGCAGACGTGCTTCTCATCCTTCTTCACGTACTTCTTGCTGTGCAGGTTGTCATGGCAGTAGTAGCAGTCGAAGCGTTCGGTCATGGTGGAGGTCAGATAACTCCTGGGACCTGCGGTCACACGAGTGGGATGGACACACACATTTGGTTTGTTTTGGTTCTGACGTTTCCTCTGAACACCAGGTGGGGACAGTGTTGCCTTTTCTAACGCGGCTCAGACTCTTACAGCAGTGCGAGCCAAAGCTGAAGGTCCCATTCAAGCAATATAACAGATACATTCTACTGATGAAACTTTAAACACTATATTCTGTGCCTCAGAGGGGAAAAAAAAGATGAGGACCAAAGATGGGAATGAAATTGGAGGTTTTATGAGAGGCAATAAATCCTCAGAACTAATAATGTTCAAGAGTTCCTGTTTGTCTGAGCACTAACACTTTAAATATATACACATTTTGAGAGAGTTTCGTCTTTTTCCCTCTCATGCCGATAATAAACAGAGATACGGCTCTCGGTAGTGGCATACCAAAGGGATGAGAGAAGTGAGAGTGACGGAAAAGAGCAGCTCGCAGATGTCTGCTTGTTGTCCCGCATACTTTTTTTTTCTTCTTTTTTTTTTTATCAAGCTCTCCCGGGAAGCTTAGGTCATATTTTTAGACCACTTGACTCATTCCCTTTACACTCCCATCTTAATCTTCCCTCCTGAGCCCGGCCCCCACAAACTACCCACTCCTTGTTTTGTCTGCCTTTTTTTTTTTTTTCTCCCTGCAGTCGTTCTATTAGAAGTTGTAGTGTAAACTGTGAAAACACATTTGCTTTTCCATCCATCAGCATTCAGCGGGATCAGTTTCCTGGACTCACTGAGCTTCATCTTCATCACTAACAGAGCCCCTCTCCCAAGACGCACGGATGCCGACGAGGGCAGCTGAGCACACGCTGAACTTTAGCAGAATTGATTTATTTATTTGCGGCAGATATGATTTTAATCCGGCTGCTGGGACGGGAGCGACGGAGGGAACAATGACAAGAATGGCAATTGTCCTAGTAACCATAGGAACAAGGAAATATTTATGAAAGGAGACTCTGGCTGTTTGAGTGAGACTTGGTAAACAGCCATGTGGAGGAGATGAGTGGTATGAGCCCCTGGTGTGACTGGATGGATAAATGGGGCCGTGTTGGGAGCAAGCTGCAGCTGTGCTCCAGGGATGAAGACATAACTGAGGATTGAGAGCTGGCATGCTCTGCCTAAACCCCCCTCCCCCCCCCCCCCGTCGTCTTTCATGGCAGCAAAGTACAGCCAGTGGTGTTAGGATAGGTTAGGTTGGGTCATTTTTTAAAGCACTGGTCTATAAAATGAGTTTACAGTGAGTCACAAAGCGCAAGACACTAATAAAGTCCCTCAATGTGACAACTGAGCCGGCCATAAAAACTCAAGCATAAGACTGAGATAAAACCAGATGAAGCAATAAATATAAAAAAGATACTGGCAGGTAATAACAAGAAAGATGTAAAAAAAAAACAGTGTTAAAAGGTTTAGTTAGTTAGATAATGGATATACAATAAGATAAACAAGGTCAGGGAGAAACGGTATAAAGCAGTGGATTTTACCGGCCGTCACCGATTCCTCCCTGAGAGTCTGTAATAACAAAGATCATTGATCTCAAACTGCGGCGTGCGTCATGATTTGAAATCGATTTGGAAAGATGTACTATTCTCAAAAACAGTAAAAATCTTGGAATATAATATCGTTAATGTATTAATTGACATGACTTTCATGTTTTCTATGATTAAAATCAGCTCCTCTTCTTCTGAAGCTACTGCATTACACTTTGTAACCGCGTCTGGCAGGAATCATCAATAAAGAATCAAACATGTGTACTTTTTTGAAGAGTCGACAGCTAATTGGGTCGTAGCGGTGGTACAAACTGTGAGAACGTTGAGAATCTCAATGTATGGTTAAAACGATAATCACTCCTGGTGGGATGCAGCTGTTTTTTTTCATGATGAGAAATAAAGGAACGCTGCATTAATACAGGGGGAGACACATTAAAAACCACAGCCCCAATCTAAGTATCACCTGGCAGAAAGACCTGGGGTGTGATCTGAGTGATGAGCTCTGGCTAAAAAAATATATACAAATACTGGGAAATATATAAAAGAAGCGAGGGGCAAGTTTACTCAGTGCAGGTTAATACATAGGTATCTGACACCTGCTAGGTTTCATAGAATGAATCTGTATCGACAAGATTGTACCTACTGTGAGACCAAACAGAAATACCCAAAATATCAAAATATGGCCTGGCAGTGGCAAAGGTCGGACTTGGTTACGGCTGCCCGGGTCTGAGCCTTAGATTGTGGAAAAGTACATCATTTCCAGATATTAAAATAAAAAAAATGGATGGAACTAATGTTAGAGATCGTATCATATGAACACCTGCTGGCTAAGATCAATGATGATATGTAGGATTATTGAAGATCTACTCTGGTTGTTATGTATGCAGGTATTTATCACAACCCTTTAGACGTATTAAAAGTAATACTGTCTGTTTGTGTATTTTAAAAGGAATAAATACTTTAATGACAAATGAAAACAACAACAAAAACAATCATGGTCCCGAGTGTCACTCAGCATAGTCAATGCTCCAAAATCACACACGCAGGACTTATTAGTGACCCCAGTCGGCCTCCAGGTCTATTTCAGGCTTTCTATTTTAAGTGCATTGACCTTCCAGAAGGGAACAAATGTAGCTGGATGTGGAGTGACGACTCCTGGGAGTATGTAGCTATTGTGGCACCAGCCAGCACTTTAATCTTTTGTTGCAAACAGAGTGACAGCTGCCCCCCGTCAAACAGGCATGGTATGCACCAACACTCAGGAGGATACCACTGTGGAGATGGTGGGGGGGGGGGGGTCACTGATAAAGGTCACCAGATGGAGAGGTGAGTCAACAACTGTAAAGAGTGGCCCAAAGACATTGCAACCATATCAACAGCGATGTTTCTAAAACTTCCTGTTCTCTGCCTCCAAAGACAGTGACACCAAGGAAAGATCTGAATCTCCACTTTAATGCCATCATACTATTTCTACAGTGGAACAATCTGATCAGAAAAATTGTTAAGTGTGTTGATGATTGAAGTTAAAAGAAGGATGTTTATATATTGAACCTCTCGGCACAGGATGGTCTTTTCATGATGTGGAAAATTGTTCTGCAATGGGTTAATCTGTGATTTCTTGGTGCCTCACATAATTTGAAAGGATTCACTAAAATTGTAGGCTCCTTGAGTTAAAATGTATATTTTCTAACTAATACTTTAAAATATCATGATGTTTATCTTTTGGTGGAGTAAAGGTGTCACAGGGCAACATTCACAGATACAGATTGGCATCGCAGATGGCGAAAAAAATCAAAACTACTACAAAAGATTTTAGAGCTGGTGAAATGACAGTAGGCAAACGAACAGAAACATTTAATCTGAAATTCAATTCAATTCAAGCAACTTTCCTTAAAGAACAATATAAATAATTGTAGTTCTTTCTTTCACAAGCAAAGCCTGTTCTAGAACATAAAGCAGCACAATTTACCATGGCAGTCATTCCCAAACAGAAAAGAGAAAGATTTGAGAGTTACGGCAACATCAACTTTTTAAAGTGAAGCTTGAACAAAACTCTCTGGGTTTGTGAGGTTAGATTGTTAATGAGGCATTAGTCAGGCAAAATTACCAGAATCTCCTTGAGATATAACAAAAGAGGTTATTATTTGGCAAAAATAAACATTAAAATGAAGGGAAAAAAGCTGTCCTTCACCAAAAAAATCTCGGTCTGTCTACAAAAGATATTCGAAATGTTTACTTGAAATAGTTCTTTAAGTTTTATAATGGAATCAAAATGATTTAATTGACTAAAGGGCTGAAATACGTCAGATGATCAAGATGCGTTCATGTATTTTCCAGCTCTGACAAACGACACCAAACCTCCACGGGTTAATGGTTTTTTAAACTTTTTTTGCCTGATAACAAAACACATTCAAAAGCGATTCCTGTCCTGTCAGATTTTACCTGAGTGCTTGTAGAAAGTCATGTTTGCTTCAAGTCGGGCAGAAAAGACGAGGCAGAAAACAACAAAAGGACAGTAGCATCCACACAGGTGTCAGACCAGGACACCATGCCACCTGGTTCAGATATGGGGGGCTGTATATACCCTGGTGTGACCCCCCCCCCCACACACACACACATACATCCCCAACCCCACCCATCCAAATCCAACCTTCACCCCCTGCAGTCCTTTTTAGGGTATGGATTAGAGAATGGGGCGGATGAGGAGAGTTTGATGGCGAGAGGATGGATTGGGTGAGGCAGATTGGATTCCACTGCTGTAACATCAGAACGTTAAAAAAAAAAAAAAAAAGACAGTCTGGAGGTTTTAGTGACAGCCACTGGGGGGGACAACAGACACTCCCACAACAATGTTTGGTTTCACTGTTCAGAGCATGAACAGATAAGATGTCGGCTCGCCTCCTGTCATAAGTCAAAACGATGATTCAGAGGAGTCGATATTGCGAGCTGAGGAAAGATGTGAAGCAAAGTGTGGCGGAGTGTTATATAATGATCCTCATAGGCACTGAATGTCAGCAACTGTACGTCAGAGGTTCCAGCTTAACAAGGTTATATACTGCTAACTGACCCAGAGAAGAGGGGGAGGGGAAATAGACATAATATTTCTTTTAAAAAAAACGTGACGGAAAACGAAAAACCTGTCATGAATCTTCCCTTTTTAAAACAAATTCTCACAATGTGTTTAGTATGTAAACATTGACAAAGCATTAAGTGTAAATGATGGTATAATTCAGTGTTTTTGCGCAATGATGAGAAGCTGTTTTGGAACCTTTGTGACCTTTGACACTGATTATAGCAGTGAGCATCCATCTGGTAAAGATCCTCCAGGTAGAGCTACAGAAATGGGTCGCCTGATCAATGCTGGTCCTTTTTAATGAATTGTGAGCACTGGCTTTGTCTTCAGTGTATCCTGAGTATGAGAACTCCTGACTCCATATTCACTGTGTTAACTACTTAACTCATCAAATGCATGTTTTCATCATGTTTATGAATGAAAGAAGCTCCAGAGATTCAGGAAATGTCAGGCCCTGTCACAGCTGATTTAGTATTATTGAACTCCTTTGATAATGATTTGTATGGCTGAGACGATTATCTTCATCATATTCTGTGCAGCAGCATCACAGAGGGCTTTATATATTCTGCTGGATCAGGCTTTCAAACTCAAATATAGAGATAAAGGAAGATAATGAAAGTGAGTCCCAGACTCAGCAGGAAATAAAGACTCATGATTAACCCATTGATCTCAGTTAGGGAGCACATCCCTTTACATTCCAACAGGAAAAACTCCTCCCGTTATAACCTTCTTTATATATTAGACCCACTAACAAATCAAGTAACCGATTTCGTGTGCAGGCGTGCGTGCACTCGGTTGTTTAAAGGGCATCTGGTTGTAATTACAGATTTGATTTGGTCCATTACCAGAGTACATTAGATTATATTATGTCCCCTTTTATAATCTGTCAGCCAATTATTCTGAACCCACAAATGCTAATTAATGTAGAGGGAGGCGCCATCGTGACTCCCAGCCTACAAAACCTCCCGAGCAGAGGATCAGCTCCACATAAATCCTCTCTAAGCTTTACTTACATGACTTGAACTGATATTTTTCTGGATTCACGGATCTAAAATTTGACTGTATCGCTCCCTTAATCTCACAACTCACTGTGATGTGTCTCTCCTTTTTTCTGTATTTGCATTATTGGGTTTTTATGTGAAATATAAATATAGTAGTGGATCATGTCACTATTTCTTTTATTAAATAACAGCTGATTAATTAGAAAATTATAATTATGTTGCCATTAAAACAATACGTTTAAAATGTATACATTTGAGCAGAATTGCATTCATGATGATAAATGTCTATTCTGCAAAATTTGAAGTATAATTAGGGAAATATCCTCCATCACAGATATTAAGGCAGAGTAATCTATCTGATATCACTGATTCTCTTACCAAGAATGATATTGCCATTTGACTTTGTTAAACAAAGGTTTATATTTACTATGTTGAAGACAGATATTGACATTTTAAGGCAAAAGTTGATCATACAAAGGATGATTTTCATCTTACTTTTTCCTCTCATCAATCCACAAACGTCTAATTTACCAAAAGAAAATTACAGTCCTGTTTTTCAAAGTACAATTCATCATGCAGTAACGTTTATTAATAGATGACTGAGCATTCGCCGATGGAACAAATCACACAAATCCCATCTTATTAACACTTAAATCAAATCACATCTCGCACAAGATTTGTCATGTTTGTTGGCTGATGAGTCCAAACTTAACAGCGAATTTGAATAAAATATGACGCCCCAGCTTCACAAAAAGCGCGTCATGTTTGTTTACTGTTTATGTCGCCGCTTTGACTTCTGTGACAGCGCCGGCGCCGAGTACATCTGGTTCCTTGCTGTGTGTGGCATGTTAACAGGCTCATCTGCAACGATCATATTGACTCTACCCAGGGACTGCTGTCCTGAAAGACAATAAAGCGGGAATGCCGAGCCCTCCTCCCCACCTGCCGTGTGCAAAGCCCCACTTTTCACAGAGCGTAACTCCCGCTCATCTGGAACAACAAACAAAACTATAAATATATCCTTCCGCATGAGACAGTTCTGGTTATACACTCAACTCGTGATGTGGCTGTAATTCATTTATTTTTTTTCGTACTTTTCATACTTTTCGTCGGACATAACAGAAGTGACTAAAGAAAAGAGCATCATCATACAAAAACCTTAACCAGAGTGCAAAATAAACAGAAAATGTGTACATTTGTATTAAGAAATGAAAGCCAATGACAATCAAAATGAGACAAATATAAAATATTGACTTATGATAAGGCAAGATTTACTTGGTTACTTAGTATGCATCCATCCATCCATCCATCCATCCATCCATCCATCCATCCATCCATCCATTCATCCATCCATGCACAGGAAGAACATACAAGTCGCTGGGCATGTTTTCTCACTGTGATGTTAGAGCATAACCACATCATCACCATATAACATCTAAACATGTTAAACACCTAAATTCCCCTTGTCGTCTGTCTCAGTGCCGGATTGTATTTTAAGAAGGAAAAAGAACAATGACTCCTAAAAGTTCCTCACTCACGACTAAAAACAGAAAGCATCCGCACTCCTGAATGTGATGAATCCTTTAGAAAGTCACGCTATCATGAGGTATTGTGCTTTACATCAGTACGTTTCGGTATTGTTTGCCACTTGGATGTGCGCCCATCACCTATAACCTCTGTAAAGTAGCGGGTTTGAGGCTTGGCAGCAGTGAGAAACAGGAAATCTGGCCTGCGGTAACTTCCTGAATAAATGAGAGCAAATCCCTCGACATGACTGGAAACAACAGCCGCCCTCGTCCTGCTTGTTACCAACAGCAACTGAAGTCGTGTCTGAGAGATCGTTTATCACCCCGACCTCTCTCCCAGCGCATCCCTGCGTCTCAGTCACCCTCCAAATCTGGTTAGTGGGCAGACGGACCGGTGACAGACGGTCGCTCACTATCTCTGCCAGGGGGGGGGGGGGAAGTAGTGACTCACCATGCATACACAGAAACAGTGACAAGGTACACCACTCATTTATACACACACTCACACACACACACACACACAGAGCTGCTTTCCAACTCCCGGACATAAGGTCAAGCCAAAGCCGCAAGACCCAGACGCAGCGAGGTCAAGTATGTGTGAACAAAAGGCCATGAGGGAAACTCCATCAACATAGAAACAAGCCTGCCCTGGCTGGGATACGAGCGTTGCCAACACACGTACTGGGGAACTTTTAGAATAAAGCCCTTCACTGTAGGGCAGTGTGCTCTCCTGCTCGCGTTGCTCTCGCATGACTCAGTCCGCCAAACTCAGAGAGAGTGTTTACGAGGAGAATGAATCTATTTAAAAGTTTGACCATGGAAATGTATAAAAGAAAAGAAAAAAACCAAAAGCATCATAAAAAGTGTTAATTTCTGTTATATGCGACGTTATTCTTAACCTCAGTGAATCACGGTGACGGCCAAAGGGTCACACAATGCAATGCTATTTTCATCCACATAATATGGTATAAGCTTTTGTTGTGTTACCTTTAGACCTTATAATAACTTCAATACTTTTTGTTGGACATATAAAAAAAATAAAAAAATAAATTAATCTTACTCTACAGCTGATGGGGTGTAGTTCAAACTCAATAATTGCATTTATCTGACTATATCATTTTAATTGCCGTCTTCCAGGAGTATATAAAGCAGTCTAAATGAGCTCCAGTAAAATGCTGACTGCACATTATTGCACTGGTAACGACTCTAAACGGGGCCCCTTTTCTCATGATGACTGATGCAGGCCTATTACGATATAATTTTCATTAAGTAAAAGATTACACAGTGGAATGGACTGAAACCTTCTCAGTCACTCTCTCTGTGTCGAGCTTCGTGTTTTTGTTTTTCTCTGAAGAGAGGAAAAGGGTGAGGACATCAGCACATCCACAGAGACGATATTGCCTGTACTGCCCACACAGACAAACAAGGAGCATTGCCTATTTAGGAGTCGCGCCGGGCGACTGAGAGCCTCCGTTTCGCTTAGTTCAGTCATTTTGACACAGCCACAACCATTCTCTCTATCTCTCTCTGTCCTCTCTGCTCTATTTGCTTGAACAAAACAAATTTCTGCTCTTGAACAAAGATGCTGTGTGCAAAGCTGCCTCGGTGTGGCGGCAGACATCCTGCCGGTGACCTGATGGAGACCTCACAGTCGCAGTTCCACCGGAGAGGAGTATAAGAAAGAATAATGTCCGACCGTGTTGGATTTGTACACTGCATTCACCCTTTCTTTTTCATGAAGCGGCTTCTATTTAAAGAAAACTTCGAAGGTGGAAAGTTAAGTTCATTGCTGTGGGAAGTTGAACATTTTCAATGTTTTCTGAAGGACGGTGAGGTCATACCGGAGCCACAAAAAAGACCCAGTGTGCCAGCGAAAGAGCCATAATCTTCAGTTCTCTTTAATGACATCATGCATTTGCTCTGGCGGCGCTCCAAACAAGCAGGGAGGAGACGGCGGGCTTTATGCCCCACATGGGACCATTTGGGCTGTGCAGGTTATAATAACCAGACAGAAGCGTCTCTGCAGCACATTAGTGTGCGACATGTGAATGACAAGATGGAAAGATATAGACGTAAAACAATCCAGTGCAAAAATGAAACAGTCGTACAGCTACAGGTTTGTGAAGAGGTGGTCCACCCTATAGATGACCAAAGGACATACCAAGGATAGTAGCAAAATTTGATTTCTTTTAAACAATTTTGTCACCCCTCGAAATACTCTGTAATAATTTGACATGAAAATAAATAATAATGATTGACAAAAATCTCTCGACCCATTATTACAAGTAGAGCGAAAAAACTGGTGTCAGACCGCTGGTTGTTGACAAGACTGGTAAAAAAAATGGAACAACACATTTTAAATTCTGCTAGACTTCTTTTTTGCTAAAAGTTTGACACGAACTGCAAATGTATTAATAAAAAGATTGAATAAAGTTAATAAAAAATCAACTGAACAGTGAAATAATTCAAAGTACACTGTGTTTTACAAGTTTGGAATTGTTCTTTAACAATTTATTCAAAAAAGAAATAATGTCCTCCCTGTACAACAATTAGCTCTTGAAAAACCAGCACTCAGAAAGAGAGAAAGAAAAAAGCTAAACCTGAACTCAACCCACTTTGGGAACTACTGTGAGTTTACTCCATGCTGTGACTTCCAGGATTTGATGGACATGCACCTAATCCCATTCCAGTCTGATTGACTGCATACACGCTTAATGGATTTCAACTATAGTGCTTTTCCACCGCTTGAGTGCTTTACACTGTTAATCACATTCACCCATTCACATACACAACAATGGGGGCAGCTGCCATGCAAGGTGATCATTTGGGGTTCTGTGCCTTGCTCAAGAACACTTTCACGCACTTCCGATTGAGAGACGACCACTCTACCTAATTTATTAATTTATTACTTCATGAAGCACAGCAGCTTCATGAAGGAATAAATTCATTTTGATTTGCAATCTTAAAGATAAACTTGCCCTTAATGTTTAATTGATGGACAAACAAGGATTGTCCCTGTACATTTTTGTGTTTTTTTGTTTTGTTTTCTCAAGGTACTCTGGTTTCCATCTGGTCCCTGACTTCCCATGAGCAAAAATGTGGGTTAAAATCTCATTCTAAACATAAACGGCTGCTACACACACAGTTAACTGTAAATGTTTTAAAAGACTGCAAAGTCGTAAGAAACTTGTATCGCAATACAAACTTAAATACAGTTAAGATCAAAAATATAAAAGGAAACAACCTGTAGTGAAAAATTTGCAAAAATAAAAGCGTCACAGATCTTTTTCGTTTTATCTTTTATTCCACTGATGATCATTCTTAACTTTTGTTAATAGTTTTTGTTCATTTTGAAGTACTCGCACTTCAAAACTGTTGAAATGAGAAAAAACTCTCTCCCATAATCTGCCTGATACCTGTACTTTGAAACTATTTGGGCTTGAATTGTTGCGCTGCGCGCTGATGTGCGCGCATCACCTGTTGCGCACTTATACTACTACAACCAGCCTTATCAGATACAACCAAAGAAATGCCACTGTAATTGTTGGAAAGAATTCCTCGTGTCCTTTTAATTGACCCATACTATGCAGTGTATGTCCATCCGATAAGAAAATCACAGCAATTTGCGCAAGTTGCAAGAGTTGCGCTTAAATGACCCGAAAAGCATAATTAGAAGAGAAAGAAAGAGAGAGAAAAAAAGTATTTCCTATGTGTCCTGGTAGAGGAAAGCGTCCCGAGCAGCCTGCTTGTTTCCCGTGTTAATAAACACACGGCTGTGGTTTGGACTCACCTTTGGGAAGAAGCGGGCAGATGAGCGTCCTTCGGTGCGTCTTGCGGGGTTTGGCTGAGAGGTGAAATCTGCGGAAGCGCCGCAGCTTTAAAAGAGAGGAGGGAGCATCTAGGAGGGGTAAAAATATGCAGGACATGAGCCAAACCTCTGTAAACTCTCATAAACAATGACCTCAACCAGGAATTTAAAGGCTCTCTTTGAAAAAGTTTTTACTTTTTTTTTTTTTATTCTTCTTCTCTGCATGGACTGAGACGCAACAAGCCACAATTTGCGTCTGCTCTGAAGGAGTCTCACATTATGAAATCACTTTTCCTATTAAGCATTCCAGCTGTTTGCCAAAGTTTGACAAATGATGTTAACTTTGACACGTTTCTATCCCCCCAGTTGGCCTCACTCGAGTCTCCTTCTTTGGTAAGGAATAAAGGGAATTACATCAAGATGAGTCATTCTGAACCCAAAGTAAACCCTTACTCTCAGAGTTAATCCGCTACGATTACAAATCCGTGAATTAAGTGCACAAAAAGGTGTCTCTGGCACATAACGCAGATGCCAGGTTTGGCAAGTCACCTTGAGATATAAGATCTAAGCATCTGACTCTGAAGCTGTGAGTGATGGTGATCAGTTCGTGAGGACAGTTTGTGAGGATTTCAGACTCAGAAAGTCGTGTGTGGCATTTATCAGCAACACAACTTCATTCTCCCCTGCTGCACAACGTATTATCAAACTGTGTATTTACTCATGAATAAAATGTTAATGGTAAACCCATCACAGGAGTGTATTTATTACTGTGAAACGGTTTTGACTGGAGGTCAGTGTTGATGGCAGCAGCATGCCTGAGTGGTCTGGTTCCTTCTGCCACACACCCTGTGCTGGCTAATGGAATTAGAAGTTATCAACGTATGATTTTTTTTAAAACAAATAAATACATCCTGAACACATACTTCATGTTGGCTGCAAGTGTATGTCATGAACAGGTGAAATCATGAGAACATATTCATGGTCCCACAGTCTAGGCTAAAGCTGGCTTTTCAAGTTGAGGTTTATATTTTTAACTCTAGAGAGAATAGAATGAAAGTTATTTTCATTGTTTCAGGGAAATAAATGAAATTTTCAGCGCGCAGTGCAACATGGGTATAGGCTTTTTATAGAGGGTGTGTTTGCTTGTTGGTTGAAACATTTGATCATTTATCTGATCTGTGGCGTTACTTACATTCACACTGCATTGTTTCAATGTGTCTCTGCTTCAACACCTGTTCGTAATAATGGGTCAGCCTGCACAGCTTCAGATAACACATTCATCACTTGAAACAAGCATGATGCAACCACACATTCTGTCATCGCTTTATTATCTTCACATGAAACACTCAGCAACTCTGTTAAAACTACTATATTGAACAATATTACTGAACCGACAATCCCTTCTCGGACTTTTTGGATCAGCTCAACACTTGCTTGCAACTGCTGAGACGTTTGTGGAAAAACCCCTGGAGGACTGGAATACAAACACTTTTAGTTGCCAGAGAGACCGAGCTCCACTCAAGCTAAATGGTCTTGTGAAATTATCATTTCCTCCCAGCGCTGTGACTCCACTCGACAGACATTCTTGTGCGGACTGGAGGCCGTTTGTGTCCATATTTGGAGCAACATTACCTGATATCTGACACAGATTGAACCCGGGAGACTTGAATGCCATCGGTCTCAAACAGGGTGGGACCCTGCTTTTTCTGACACATACAGAACAGGGGGGGGCAAGAAGTTAAAAGGGGAACCGGCACACTTTTGTGCCAAACAGGCAAAAACATACCTCGGCCCAAAGCTTCATTTATTTACCCTCATATTAGAACATTAATATTGGATTTCACTAGAATAACACAATGTTCTCCAACTCTGTGAGCACTGCAGCTTGAGCTTGAGAAAATCAAACTATCCAGCACAGCGCTAGTAATGTAAATAAAGAAACGAGGTCTGGGGGAAACATTTCACACGAAGCAAAGGTGCTTTAGATTATTATTTAATTCCTTTTGTTTATCACCCTGCGACCCCGTGATGAAACCACCGACTCCACCGGGTGGGAATGGAAGCCACCTCACTCTCTGAGTCGTACCCGCTTTCCAGCTGGGTCAGGCAGCAACACCCTTAATGGAATATTTGAAAATTTATAGCTTGTCAGCTTGGGGCTACCGGCCTGACTTGCAAAAGCATCAGGAATATAATCCTATTCTTAGCATTATAAGAAAATCCCTTCTCAGATTCATGCAACTCGAAAGAAATCACCTCTGGCACTAATCTTGTTTTATGTTTCTTGCGGGTGGGATCATCATTCCTCGGAAACCCAGGGATCCAATAAAAAAAAAAAAAAAAAAGGAAAATGAGGCCATTACAGTGAGGGGCTTTAATCAAAAGCACAGGCTTCTGTTTATTGACTGTTGCACGCACACAAACAGGTGATCGTATATTTACACAGATGTAAACAGTCCTGCAATACAGAGTAAAAGAGAGGACACGCCATCTCCCTTCTTTCCCACTCACGCAAACACAGGTATGCGCAACCGACGTGCACTTGCAGTCATTCGACTCGCACGTTTCTTCCACACGGAGAATTTTGCAGTATAAAGATTGAACGGACCGTCTGAAAACACAAAAGCACAGCGGGCCTCTTTGGTCAGCTTACTTCAGACAAGATTTCCAATGATCAAAGCTTATCGCCATCCGGAGAACCGAGACAGAACACAGACTGGCAGAGCAGTAGGCGAAACGCCAACATCGATTCGATCTCGTCGCTGATGTCAGATTAGTTTGTGTGTCGGTTCAGGTTGCGCACAATTCTGCATGGATGTTGTTTTTAACAAAGAATACAGGATCAGTGGAGGATTGAGGCTCTGTAGAAGTCGTCGCCACCAGCATTCAAACAGCAGCTCGTCGCAAACAAAAAGTACCTGAATGGTGAAGTCAAAAGAAACAATTTGAACCATGAAGCTCTCTTTAGTTAAAACAGGAGATCATTTTCACCTTTCCATGACAGTAACTGACAAATTTTACAGCAACCTTCCAAAACACAAATAGAATAAAAACAAAGCAGCTGTTAATGAAACAAACAAAACAATAAAAAGGTCACAACATTCTTAATATTGGAGTGCAAAGTTCTCAGCTTGGGTTTTTTTTTTTTCTCTCTTCAGTTAATCATTTCCCTTCTTTCAAAAAAAATTAAATATTCAGCTACATAAACAAAGCATATTACATTGTGGAAACAATAACTCGTTATGTTATGGATCATGTGGCGACAGGAGGAATGTTTGAATATTAAAAAACAAAACAAAACTAAAAAAACTAAAAACCCAAGCAATTAAATTATAAGTTCCTGCACAGCAGAAGATAACTGTGGAAGGAAAAGCGGATGTCCAAACGTCGACTCCTCTTTCCACCTCTGTATCATCCCTAAAACAGACACAGAACTCGTATTTCTCTCACCTGTTACTAGAACCTCAGCATCATCATCATCATCATCATCATCATCTTCATCATTATACATTTAGCCCACCTCAAGTTTCTCTGCTTTTCTTTGGCTCGCCGAGACGGCAAAACACAAAACTGTTGTGTTCGGCTACGTCACCGAACGTTTTCTGGCTTCGGTCCACGTCAACACAAGTTGTTTCCATGGCGACCTCCTATCAACACTTCCTGTTCAACCCGCATTAGCAGCTGCTCGACTGTGCACCGGGAGGAGCTCACAAACACTTCCGCTCTTCTTCTACCAAAATAACCTCAACAGCGACGCACCGAGATGCGACTGCAAGTCTGATGTGACACATCTCGACACGAGGATCCTTAAAATATTTTTTTTTTTCTTTTTTCCATGGCTTTCTATGGATTTATGCCACTGTGCTCCATCTTCAACATCCAACCATGAATGAATAAAAAGCTTTCAGTGTACAGCAGAGAAAAACCTCCAGCATTAGGATGACTATTGTTCTTCGTTCACAGTAAAATTGAAAGGCTCTGCTCAGATCAGGGATGCATTCAGGGAAATAATCAAGTGGGTTTATTTTCCGCTAGGAAATTTGCAAGACTCTTCAAAAACAAAAGAAGGGCTGCAGCAGGTGTTCAGTTAATAGGTTTGTCATTGAATCAAACATGTGTATCTGCACAGATTCTTTTTCTGTTGTATTTTTGAGTAAACGTGTGCAGTTCAGTAGTAAAAGGTAATATAGCTCAGTCTCACAACTTTTACATGTTTTTTTAAAACATGACTTAGGCGGTTATGCTGTGTGGCTTAGTATAACTTCATTTTCTCATCCGTCAATCTTATTAAATAATAAAAAAAAAACTGTCAGAATCGACAGTTACGACATTTTTTTAAAAAACCAGCTGATTAATTTGGAGATCAACAAAAAAATCCCAAACAGAAACTAGTTACGTCTACAGTCAATCTCTAATTTTCCAAAATAGTTTACTAAAATCATGTGCGTTTACTGCTGATATAATATTAAGTTATTTTTCTTTCCAAACTGGGTTTCTCTAAAATCTAATGAAATGAAAAAAAATTTAAAACATGATTCATCATCACCAATTGTTAATAGAAAATGTGCACACAAAAGAAAATGGATACGAAATATGTGATTGGGCTAAAAGTATCTCAGCTCCGTTGCAAAAACGATACAAAACACTTTTAAGGTCGTCTGCACTCGGCTTTCAGAAAATGGCAAAGACACAGGAGAGAAATGGCACAAAGTTCAACTCGTCTAGATCTCGTTTTCGGAAACAACAGCCCTTCGTTCTGCTGTGAGCGACATGAGCTCCTAAAATAAGGTGTAAAGTCTCGCTCTCTATGTCACAGTCAAAGGTCATTGGGAGAGATCCACAGCTTTCACTGCCAGGTTACACTGCATCAGTGGCGTCACGTCGTTACACACAATTTACAAGCAAAGAGCACGAACTGACAGCCCAAACACCCACTGAGTATATTGCTACCGTATGGACAGAGGTGATTTTTTTTCCTTCTTCTTTTATACAAAGGAAAACTGAATGACTGCCCAACCTGCAATGGCTCTGCTATCCAGAGTTGAACCAGCATTGGGCTGCCATGCTTCAAACTACAATTCCCAGGCACTTGATTGTAACCAAATGTACAGTGAAGTTGTCCACTGGGTCGGCTTGCCTCTGATGCACAGAGGGAAGGCAGCAACATTCAAGGTCAGACCCCGAAAAACACAAAAAAAAAAACCCTCGCGTCCAACACGAAGAAAAACGACAAGCATCCTCAGCATGCATATCAAAGTTATAGTCCTCTGGGATATACTGTACATCAACAAATTATCTATTGGTTGCATTTACACACTAACACATGCTGCTAGACCTCTGTGCAATGCTACAGTAAAATGACTGACGCACAAAATGTAAGCATAACTAAGTAAAACTGACCTCCAGTTGTAGTACCAAAGAACCCTGCAAATAAATATGTCTATATTACAGTGATGGCGAGCGCCAGAAAGGTTTGGAAATGAGCAGAAAGACAATGAGGTAGAGAAAGTGATTTGTCATGAGGGGAAGTGGGAAAATGTAGGTGTGTGTTGGTGCGGAGGAGGAAGGGTGGAGTGACAGAGGAACAGAAGCAAAAGAAAAACAATGAAAGAGTGAAGGAAGAAGAAGAGGAGGAGGAGGAGGAGGAGGAGGAGAGTCGGGTCTTCCGTTTGTTGGCTCGGGTCAGTTTGGGGGTCGGACGGGTCGTTCGGGTCTGACGCCGTCATCACATCCTCATGCGGCGGTCTGTGAACGGCGGCTCCGAGTCGTCCATGGGCAGCACCAGGCGCGTTCCCCTCATCACCAGCTCGTTGTCTCCGTACGCCAACTCCCTGTCCAAGTCGTCAGAAGCCACGGTGCCGCCGAAAGCCGGGCCACCGCTCGTGTGGGCGCCCGTGGCGTCCGTGCTGACTGTGATGTCGCCGTAGGTCAGGCTGATGTCACCGTCTGCTAGTATGAGGTCGGAGTCGTCATCCTTCAGCTGGCACTCGTTCTACGCGGAGAGGAGGGAAAGGAAGCATAGGACGTGAACGCTAATATCTAATCATCATTACAGGAACCCATTTTAAAACTTTAAACAGGGTTCATGATTATTTATCTGCTCAGTAAAATCAAATTTGAACTTTGAATGAAGCTCCACTGTGTCACACTACTTCAAAATATAATTTTGTTGTTAAAAAAAAATAAAAAAATCACAGAGCAGTGAAAATAGCTCTTTGTCTGACCTCGTAGGCCTGAGGGCTGGTGAGGAAGCGGGCGAGGGGCCCGCAGCAGGGCGGCAGCGTGGCCGTGAGAGGGGGGCCGCTGTGAGTCAGGATGGGCTTCAAGTAGCTGAAGAGCGAACTCCAGTCAAGGATATTTCACACAGAAAATAACAACACGAGGGCTATTCAACAAAACAAGCTAAATTGCACCAGTGCAGTGTGTGACGTCATGCTGTAACAAAAAAAAAAAAAAAGAAGCAAAATATACATATTAAAGCTCAATAATTCACTTAAACTTAATATAGTTGAATGATTTTTGTGCACGGTGGCGCAGAGGTTGGCGCTCCCCATGCGTGCATGGGTTTCCTCTGGGTGCTCCATGTTTCCTCCCACATGTGAGGTTAATTATTGACCCTAAATTGCCCCTCGGTGTGAATGCGAGTGTGGTTCTTTGTTTCGGTGTGTTTGATGGACCGGCGACCGGTCCAGAGTTCATCCTGCCCCCGTCCAGTCCAGTCAGCTGCATGAACTTGCCTTCAAGGCTTTAAGTGGGGCTCCCTCTGCTGCCTGCTTAAATAAACTAAAGCCACCTTGTTCCAGTGCGCAGACAATCTGTTAGGAAAGGATACTTGTGATCGAAGTTGTACCAAATTCTGAAAAGCCAGGCACTTTCTTGTTTGGTGCTTCTTCTCTCCGTGCCATCGGTGATGCTCATCTGAGCAGAGACACATGATGTTAGTTACACCTCTTCACCTACTGCGTTACTCATATTTCTGATGTGTCTTACTCACAGAGTTATCTTGGTCGGCATCCACTCCCACCCTATTGAAGTAAAAAAAAAAAAAAAAAAAAGAGGAAGTGTAAATTAGTCAGTTATGACCTGTCGGAGGTTTAAAAGTTTCACAAAACAACGGAAGTACTGAATAAAAAAAGGCCTGAGGTATAAACCGGAGCATGAGCAGAAGTTAATATTGAAGATTTATTGTACTTTTACTTCACAAAATAAGCTTATTCAACCATAAAGTCAAGAGCAGAAAAGGGGAAATTAGATCACTGCGTCACAAAAAAAGACGCACCTTCATGACCACGGGGCGCAAATTATGACCGAGCACTTGTAACAAAAGATTAAATCAAGAATTCTAGCTAATTATAGCTGATAAGTTAATGAAAATAACCAATTTTACGTCTCCAAATCAAGTTCAATAAATCAACATGCATGCATTTGCTGTTTCTTAAAATACATTTAATGCAGTAAAGGCCCAATGCGGCCGGCAGGCCCCCCCAATTAAACTCGGCCAAGAGGATTGATTTGAACGTGAATTTCTGACGGGTGGATCAGGAAACAGATGCGACTAGAAAGAGAGAGAGAGAGTGTACCGAATGCGCTGGCAGGACAGCATCTGAGTGGTGCCACCTCCGCAAAACCACACGGTGAAGAAGACGATGAACAGAGTGGTGGTGAACATCATCTGACGGGCGTATGTGGCCGTGTCTCTGATGGACAGGGCGAACGTCATCGCGCCTCGCAGGCCTGACAAACGCAACAGGATAATCAAGAAACAAGCACGCGTAAAAAAAAAAAAAAACCAATACAAGATAAATATGATGATTTCTGTGTGCGCTGCCTCTTGCGCCACTCACCAGCAAACATCATCATGTGCTGGAAGTTGGACCCGATCTTGTTTCGACGGCCCAGATTAAGAAGGAATGAGAGAGGGTAGATGTTGGCGGCTCTTCCCAGGAACACGGCGATCTGGAAGTGAACCAGGTTAAGGAGAACAACAAAAACTAAATTCCAAAGAAGGCAAAGTGCCAATGTCGTATATGACTATAATAGTATAACAGTAACTTTTCATATAAGATGCTATAGCTCTATAACGCACACGCACACGCACACGCACACACACACACACACACACACACCTTTCATACCTTCAAGAGTCTGTCTGAGGATTCAAAGGGAACCACGAGTACTGAAATATACTTAATCAGCTTGTATTTGTAATTGCTATTTATTTAGTTATCATTGCTTTTACTGTGTTTTGTTGTGATATTTCATCTGCGTAAAACATTTTAAAAGTTGTCCTTTTTTTTCCTGGTTTTCGCTGAAAAAAACCTTCCTCGTGAAACGCTTAGAGTTGTACTAACCCGCATGAAAACTGCAACAAAGAGAAATATTGATTGTTATCAAATAGTGAATTAAAAAAAAAAAAAAAAAAAAAACTTCCTCGTGTATAAAAGATACAAAAGCTCCCACAATGAACATCGGGTTGAAGATGTGGCTCTGGAAGGTGAACAGCGTGAGACCCATGTAGGAGAAGATGAAGTTCTCGGCCAGGAAGTCTAGAAGTTCAAACAGCTGCAAAACACAAGAAACAACACGAGATGCTTTACATCCTCTTGGATCGGCCTCAGCGACTCCAACGATCGTACAGAAAAGGCGATGAACATCATTACGTTAATGTATTCGGCTGAAACGACAACGGCAGCGATCAAACCTGGGAAATGAATTGATTCCCTAAAGTTATTATATCAGGAAGGAGAAAATGATCTCTGTAACCTTTGAAATGCCTTTCCATTTAAATGGGTGTTTTTTATTATTATTTTCTCATTACATTTCCTTATCATTGTGTTTGGATCTGAATTTGTCAGGAAGAGATGATGTTGGGGGGAAAAAAATATCATTGGTGCCCCTAAAACTTAAGTGGCGATGGGTTGTCACTAGAAAATGTTTTTTCATGGTTAAAATGAAATGTTTTCTTTTACAAATGCTTCCAATTGTTTGGGAGTTTCTGTTGGCGAACAGTGGAGTAGTGGTTACAATTCTTGCAGGGCTATTTCCAGTTCAATTACAGGCTTGGTGGACTTCCTTTGCATGTTCTTCTTGTGTGAACCAAGATTTTCTCTGGATATTCCAGTTTCCTCACACAGGAATTCAATGAACTTGTCTTTTTCTGCATTTGTCCTGTGACGGACGAGAATTGTTTAGAGCTCCCGCTGTCCTTAAGTTGAATAAACACCTTTCTCTTCTTTTCATTAAATCAAAAATAAAAGAACAGACATCTGCTCAGAAGCACAATGACAAGAGCAAAGGATGCAGAAGTGTGACTTCAGTCCTGGTTCTGACCTGCTTGGTCCTGTCC
The DNA here is from genome assembly GCF_963422515.1 of Blennius ocellaris. Taxonomy (NCBI): domain Eukaryota; kingdom Metazoa; phylum Chordata; class Actinopteri; order Blenniiformes; family Blenniidae; genus Blennius; species Blennius ocellaris. The sequence goes on along the minus strand of NC_137658.1, from coordinate 5,036,970 downwards.
TGGGATTCTGGAGACAGGTTGTTGAAGGTGTAGTGAGCCTGAGTGATTCCACAGAAGAGCACCGCCACCACACCTGCAACACACAGAGGAGTGCGCGTCAAAGCAATATAGCAACCGCACTGAGGCGAGACTCATCTGATCCACTCAATAAGGCGGATTTCTTTAGTATGTGAATATGGAATTTGCGGCACACGATGTGCACGTTACCTGTGAAACCGCAAGCTTCGGCCAGCAGGAACGTGCTCCACGACATGAGGAAGAACAGAGCCGTCTCCAACAGCTGGAAATCCCTCAGCTTGGTGAACTTGGTCACGTTCAGGCAAACAGTCAAAGAATTCAACACAATACTGCAACACATTTTTACACAAATATTGAGTCATAAAATGCCAGAAGAAAACAACTCCGACAATAGATTTATGACATGTAACACAACCATCCCCAAAGTGAAGTCTCGGATGACAGCCGCTTAATAAATAACTGAATTCAATACTTAAATATCATTATAGATCCAATTGAGTCTCAGTTTATCTCACATAATATTTTACAAGCAAAAAAAGTACGAGTAAATTTTAATTAAACTGGATAAGTATTTAACTCCATTTAATACTTTGCACCAAGATAGTTTACACAAAACCCCCTTCAATCGAGCCTTCAAACTGGGATGTTATTAATACCGGAATAAATAATTGATGCAACACGTTTCTGCCTTACAGACATGCTACTGTCTGTGGAAAAAAAAAATCTAATTAACGGGCTTTGAGAAATTAATTTTCATGCCAAAACAGATAAGCAAAAACAGCAGGGGAAAAAAAGATATGAGAGCTGTGACGACTCCGGTGGCCACCCCGAGCGCGAACGAGCCGCTGAAAACTCCGAGGAAAACCCCGAAAGACTTGAGCATGGCCATGACCTCGAAGGTGTGGCTGTTGTCCCCTTGTGGTTGGTACGCCACGATGGACCTGATGCAACACGGAGTACAAACTTAACATAGAATACACATTTACGATGTGGACGGCAGGCAACTGGCGAGAGTTTTTGGTTTACAGAGCTGTGGATACTCACTCGCTGGCTACAACTTTGGATTTCACCTGTTAAGACGTGACTCGCTGAACATTCGGATCACGAATGTGCAGCTGACAAATCTGCAGAAACTGTGCTGCTTTTCATGTCAGTGTGGATCAGAGTCTCATAATCCCCAGCACCTTTGTGGGATCCGTGTTATGAATTAAAACAGTGTAGTTCTCAGTGTACCTGACGCTGTGGCCTCGGAGTGAATAATTCAACAGCACTTTGATTAGTCGCCTTATCGAGTGAGTTTTTTGGGGGGGATAAGCCACAATTCTCAGCCATCTCTGAAGAATTTCACCACAAAACTGAGAAAAAATATGAACAGACAGAAAAGAAGATGTTTTTTCCCCTCAGAATAGCATGGTCACAACAAAAACAGATTATTTCCAATGTTTTCTATCAATATTAGACATGAAATCATTTGGCTTGGTTGTGTACAATTAGCAGTTATCACTTAGCACACTACAACCACCAACTTGATATTTTTTGTGTCCTTTATTTGTATTTACTGCACTTGTCAGTGTTTTTAATGTTGTGGCTGGTCATTTCTCGTCAGGTTTTTAAACTGGAGTTATAATGTCACATGTTCCCCATGAACTGCATGAGGTCGATTAATGTATAACTGCAGTAAACCTAAACTTGTGCATTTCTAGTGTGACACATATTGCTGTCACCGACATTTATACAAGAGGCATCCTGTTTCCATCGAGACGTTAAAGACGACATGCTATACAAGCTCAAAGACGAAGCGTCAAGAAGACCAAACCCACAGTTCCAATTCAACGGGTCAAATAGCATGAACATTTTTAGGTTCCTCTGTTGGATTATTGAAAAGCCACCATGACGACCGTTAGTCAGAGAAGCGATCAAATAAATCTTTTTATAAACATTTTGGTGAAATAATTTGTAACAAACTGCAATGCTATTTGACCCCAAAATCAGATTGGTTCACTTTCTTAATGAAGAGGGTGAATGAATCTGGTCTCTGCAGTCACACGACAAATCACCGGGCTCCTTTTTGTCTTTAAGTATTCCTGGCACGCTGCCTTCTAACCCTCAAAAAAATAAAATAAATGAATAATGCAATGTTCTGCATTTCTGGTTGAATAAGCCGGCGTCTAACAACAAATGGCCGGTGATTTGTCATGTTTGTCCCAAGGCACTGCAAAAGGCACACAAAGCCATGCTCTACTTCGTAGCACCCGTTCAGTGGGCTGGTCAGAGGCCCTCCGCGGGGCCCGGCCCCTCCGCTCTGCCTTCTATCATAATTTAGAATTCTGTGGAAAATTTCAGGTCCCGTGTGAAGGAGGAAGAAAACCGAGGGTTAGCGTCAGAGGCCACTTCCCCCTTCTGCAAGTTGGTTAATGAGAAGCCGCTGTTAGGTTAGACAAAGGTCAAGCGACTCACGCGTTGCAAACTTTAATGTGCGCCGGGGACAGATTGAAATCACGTTAATGGCGCGAGTCTGATCACAGGGACACGGGTGACTTACGAGGACAGAACCACGGCCACGGCGTCGTTCAGGACGCTCTCGCCGAACAGCAGCGCGTACAGATCCACGTCCACCTGCAGCTCGTTGAAGATGGCTAAAACTGTCACTGCGAAACAAAACACAATCAGATTCTCAGTTATTTCCCCCAAATTGAACCGAAGATTATTTACAGAAATGATGAAAAGAGCTGTGAAACAATTCTGTGCTCAACACTGTAATTAATGTTAATAATGAAAAATCACTGACTTATTTCTTTCACAATAAGTCACTGGTTTGTATTTTTTCCACCTGGAGGTAAAATCTCAGATGATTTTTGTTGATAGACCGAAATCTATGTAACCGTTTCATTTACTGTAGCCGATTATTGCATGCAAGGTGAAAATTAAGAATGTGTAAAACCTCAATATGGCATTTGGAATTAAATAATATTTAAAGTTTATATCCGACTTTACATGTACCGACATTTTCAAGAAATATTCTGAGCTTTATTAATATCAATTAAAAAAAAAAATCATTACTAGTATTATGCCACATCCTTTTCTACATTACTAAGATAAAAGCATCAACAGATGCATTAACTGATAATAGACGATGGAGCTGAACATTACTACAGATTTAACACCTATTGCAATAATAAACCATTTCCCCGACATGGTAGTGTTTGCTTCAGTTTGCCATTGTTGGTTTAAAAGAACCCCAAATGGATGTTTTTCCCGATAAAGAAACAAGAGTTACAACTACTAGATGGATAATGGTAGTAATGTTGTATGCAAATAACCTTTGGTTTCAGGACACCTTGGTTGTGTGTTACACATTAGTGTTTCCTGTAGGCAGAGTAAACATGTGTACCAGGGTCTGTGGCAGAAACGATGGCTCCAAAGAACAGGCAGTCGGTGAAGAAGAAGTCTCCGTCCAGCTGCGCCATCTGCTTCATGAGCGTCACACATCCGTACATCAGCAACCTGAGGAGAAACAACAGGTGCTTTTGTCCGTTTTCATAGACGAGCCACAGACTTTGGTTTAAAGGCATATAATGAAGATTATAAAAAACACTCTGACATCAAACAGCTTTTGAGCATGTGAAAGCATAAGCAGGCCAGCCATGTTTTGGGTTTTTTTCAGCGTTTACCCAATGGCGAAACAGGAGACGACCGTCCCCAGAAAGGCATAAGCCAGGATGGACCCCATGTTACGGAAGAAATGCCTCTGAAAATAAAAATAAATTAAAAAAACAAATCACAAACTGAATGACGTTCATTCCTTCCATAATCAGAGACATGTATCTTAAATCACACGCATCAGCTCCCGTGCTTTCTGCGACTGAACATTCTACAATGATGCAGTGAATTGAATCTGAAGTTATTTGGGGCTGATTCATATGGTAGACACGAACACCTGACACAACCCTGAACAGTTGTTGGGTTTTGTAAACACACAATGTAAACACTGGGATTCAAACCAATGAACTTATGAGTTAAAAGAGTGCTTAAAATTGTACCGTACCCTTTTCAAGCTGTAGCCAGCATGAAAGATGATTGGTGGAAGGAGGATATTGAAGAACACCTCAGGGTCAAAGGTCACCTGAGTCCCACATTAAAAAAAATAATTAAAAGACAAAATTCAGAAATCAAACCACCAAAACTAGAAATCACAAAGTTGTCTTAATGGACATTTCCAAACACATCCGAGATATTCTAAATTTGCTTCTGAAATGATAATTAACATGGCAGCTCATCGTGAAGTTGCTATTAAAGTCAATGGCAGGATGGAGAAAATACAACTCCTTTAAAAAGACAGGAAACCGATGAAAGTTAAAAAAAAACCTGCTTGAGATGTTAATTTTGGAATATTAAAATTTTTTTTTAAATTAAACTGCATCACTCGTTTCACTGTGTAAAGAAATGCAGCTTAATGTCTGTCAAATTGTTTGTTTTGATACTGTTTATAGCTTAAGAGAGCAATAACCTACCAAAATGAACAAATATGAAAACAAAAAACTTTTAAAATGACGTCTCCAATTGCATATCTTGAATGTGAGCTTCGGAAAAGTTTAAACGGAAGACATTTCCTGAGAATTATGTGAATAACTGAGAATAAATTTCAGGTTTATCATCCGTTTATTTAGTCAGCTGTGACATGGTCCATCGTGAGGTACGTCGAAAGAATTAATTCATTATATGCATTCAGACAGGGAAGTGAAGTTTACTGTACTTTGCGCAGCATCTCATTGTCCTGTACGTCGTCTCCCTGGATCTCCCCTTTCAGAGTGTACTCGTAGAACCTGCCGCTGACGTTAACCAGCAGAGTGGCCGGGCTGGCGTTGACGTGGCAACTCATCGTGACGTTGCTGATGTCGCGGGGCACGTGAATCCCGTACCGCAAGATGACGCCGACAATCAAGCCTGAAAACAGAGAGATGAAGACAAACGAGAGGCAAAAAGACTAAGAGGGAGGAGATATCTGGATTCTGGGGCATCAACGCTTTTTTTTGGGGGGGGGGGGGGGGGGGGGGGAATGACCCATTTCAGCATGAATTATTCTGTCAGAGTTGTATTAAATTAAGTAATACTGTACAAATTCAGTCTCTTGTTCCACCACGGAGATGTTTTTACTGACATGGCTGAGAAGCATGCTTGGAGTAACCAACATCACCGAACACACAAAATGCAAACTTCCATCTCAAGACTGTCATAATTTAGAACAACATGTTTGTCTGTTAGGATTGTGCTCAGTCCGGGCAGAGCATTCAAAATCCATCCTGCACGTTGTCCTCCATGAGAGGATAATCTCTCAAGGTTTAGACCAATCTTACGGGAAAAAGCCTCCAGATAAAAACAGAAGGCCCTCAAAGTTTAAGGAGAGTAGTTAAGTCTTATCAGGAGTCTTTGCACAGTTCAATAAGCGATTGGGTTCAAGCAAACATAAAAGAGACGGAGATCTTTTTTTAAATGACTAATAAAGTTAGTTGGAAACATTTACATAGAATTTAATGTCTAAAGATAAATGAATTACACCACATCTGTAAATGCACACAAACATAGCCTCTAATTTGAAAGACAAAAAAAAAAAAAAGTTCATTTGTGTTTTTATGGATTAGTTTTTATAATATACATATCTATTGCTACTGTGCACGATGGAGGAAAGATCCTCCACTTCAGCTCTAATGTAATGTGAGTATTTACTCCTGGCATCAAATTCATCCTTTTGCATGTGAAGCATTGTTAGAACTTATAAGCGGCATTCAAAATCTGCTGTGTCTGTGTGATCTGGACTGGCTCCGCCCACACATGCCCATCTTGGGAAGTTCTTCCGCTCCTGGTGCCATGGGCCAGAGCAGAGCTGCCTAATTGTGGGGAGGAGTCAAAGGGAGGGCCTTGATTGGGATTGGCTCATGAAACAATATAGTTTTGGAGCAACACACTTTTTAAAAATCAAGCCAAGCCAGGGAGAGTTGGCAGACTTTCTTCACTTCAAGGGCATCATTCCCATTTATGGGGATGCATATCACAGATGGAAAGCCATTAGGAAGGGAATTTTGCACAATACAACCCCTTTAAAGATTACGACAAATAACAGCGAAACCAGAATTCAATTTGTAGGTGAAATGCACTTTTCTTGAAGGAGGTTGTATCTGATTGGCATTAACAGGTCTTATTCGGTTTAAAGGCTTTAATCTGTATGTGTGCTGTTTTAATATATGAGGAAATTAACGTTTTTGGTGCAACATTACATCAATTCAAGCCACACTAAAGAGCAGAGAAGTTTAAAATGAGCTGACTTTTTTTTTTCCTTGCAGAGTCACGAGGTGGAACGACCTTCTGTTTATAGTTGTTCTGCTCTGCAGCGGGTCGTTACCGGGCGTCATTACCGGGCGTCGTTAGACGTGAGGCCCGGTGTCGACGTGCGGCCGTGTCACGTCTGATTAACGGGAGGAAATGACAGTGACGACGTCTCTCCTCCTCTCTCACCGTAAATCATGGCCAGCCCGGTCTCGTGCAGGAACCTGAAGCGCCGGTGTTTGAACAGCCATATGGTGAGGATGGTGAGGGTGAGGAGCATGATGAAGATGAGCAGGTCGGCGCTGTCCTGCCGGTGGCTCTCCTCAGCCTTCTTCTCCGTGACGATGTTCTCCATGGCACTGTCCCGCTCCTCCAGCGGCGACTCGGCTCGGCACACGCTGATGCTCACGGAGAGGCTGACCAGCAGCAGCAGCCACACGGTCCGCGTCGCCCTCCAGGCGCCGCTGACACTCACTTTAAACGCCATGTCGGCGGCCGCGGCGGCGGGGAGAGACACCCAACTTTGTGCAGGTATAACTGTGCAGCTGCGGGGAGCGGAGCGGACAGCAGATCAGAAAGACGACAGCAACAGAAACCGACTCCGAACCGGAAGTGAAAAACGAGGTTGACATTATTTCAGCGTAAAAGCACCACAGACCTGTTTCATATTTTGACACTCGTTTTACTGAATTCCAAAATATTTATGTTATTGCAGTACAATTTGTGATAGAATTATAAATAAGACGAATAGTAATACAAGTTTAATTGTGTTTCACGTCGTCATATAAGCACAACTAGCACTATTTTGAACTTGGAACTCTTAATTTGAAATCCTTGACATGAATTCTCCTTTTTAGCACTCGTATGTTTTTTGAAATTTATTTTATTTTATTTTATTTTGCACCAGGTGACTCCACTGACACAATGCGTTGCGTTCTAACTGACAAATATATGTCAAAATATATTTGTGTGTTATTTTTGTTTATATTGTTGCAATTATAACCATCCACCCATCCATCCATTATCCATCCACCGCTTATCCTGTGCAGGGTTGCTGGGTGCTGGAGTCAATCCAAGCTTACTATGTACAAGGGTAGGATACAACCTGGACAGGTCGCCAGTCGATCACAACATCTCCCGTTCTGATTATTCAGAGGACTTTCAGCTCTACATATCAATATCAGTGAATGACCCAAAGCCCCTTATATCTGCTGAGTAAGTGCAATATTGAAGTTAACCAATGGATGTGTCTGAGGTTATTACAACCTGTTTTGTTTTTCTCTATAAAAGGCCTTGAAATGACTGTGTTGTATTTATTTGGCACTATAAAAATAAAATGCAATTGAATTGAATTGAACTTAATTGAGTTCAATTCATTGAGCTAAAACTCTCGCGAAATCTCGCGATGAACATCTTGCCACAAATGATATGTTCACGATTTTCGGAAATTTTAATATCATTGGATGTTGAACCTCTAGGGATTACAGTCATTATAAAAAAAACATGTATTATTCATTTTTGGAGTTGTAATAAATCTTATACTGTCCAAAAATGTGTATTCCTTTCTTAAAGTATATATGTAGATTTGAATTCAGGTGACAAACAAAGCGTTGTGGCTTGAAGGAAGAGATACGGAAACGCATGTGAAATCTCCGAGGGACCCTGAATCTCTCCTCGCTTTATAGATATCCTTCATGGCGGCGCTTGTATTGCGCTGCTAGACGGAGTAGATTTTTGCAGCTTTAGTCATTATATTTCATCCTCTTGAACCATTTTCTGTCACCTGGGCCGTCGGAGTCACCAAAACGATGACATCGAAAGCGAAAGGTAGGTTAGAATTGGCTGCAGTCAATTACGCCCGGTGATGCTAATGATAGCTTTGCACTAGCTTGCATATGCTGCATAATCGTGTCGTTATGATATTATTCTCACTCTAACTGTGTCCATGAAAAAGTGAACGTTTTGTAACAGTAATAGTCATATGTGTCATGTTGCGTTATAATGTGCTCACTGACCCAAGGTTTACTAATATAATTTCTCAAACAATAGCATTGATTTAGTTGACTCACTTAAACGGAGCATCGTTAAACCAAGCCATTGCCTGTGTATTGATTCTGAAAAATACCTGCTACATTTATATATTTCTCTCAGTTCACTTGTACAGTTATATTTTGTTTGGTAATCTATTAGCATTGCGTTTTAGTTCATACCTTCTCTAGCTAATAGAATTAGTCCAGATTATCCTCATAGGCAAATATTTGTGATTATCATATTTCAATCTTTGCTTTCCTCCTGTCACATGTGTTAAATTGTTCTCAAAATAATCCAGTCCAGCTGTAATTTGCTTGTCCAAAAATGAATGTAAATTTAAATTAAAACATCTCAGACAGAATGTATTGCAGAGCTGTTGTATTGTATCACGTCAGACTGTACAATGAAATGGTGGTTAAAGAGTAAAAAAACATGCAACTGGGAAACAATTTTGCATCTAAAATTGTGTCAATTCCAGCTGGGAAGACTGGCTCCAAGAATAAGGAGGATGCACCGTATGAGCTGGAGAGCCAGTTTGTTCTGAGGCTTCCTATGGTGAGACCAATGCACACAGTTATTAGTCATTTCAATCAAATTAGATCTGACCATAAGCAAACAATGACTTTTTTTTTTTGTAATTTGCAGGAGTACGCCTCCACAGTAAGAAGGGTCGCTCAGTCCAGCAGTATGAACATGAAAGACAGACTCACCATCGAGCTGCACCGTAAGCTTCTCCGTCAGCAGTCAGACCACTCAAAGTGTGATCTGTGTGACCTCACTATTGAAACACTGATTTAATTTGTCTTAAAATTGCCCTTGAAAGAAATATTTCTGGTTACATATTGACAATCCCGTCCAGAATTTTCTCTATTGAGAGTTGACACTTTTTTTTTAAACCATGAAACATACATATCCAGTTTGTGACCAGAAATCTTCCAATACGTGCATACTATTAAAACAGTATTTTGGCCAGTTGGAAATAGTAGGTTTGTGGCATTTTTGATTAGCTGGACATTATCAATTTAATTATCAATACAAGTGAGGTTTTTCATTGATTAATTGACGTGTTATTATTTCGCAAACATGTCACACTGGCTCTTGGACACACTTGTTTTCCAACTTAACACTGAGCCTATTTAGATGCACACTAAAAATCTGACCATTACTCGATTTTTAGAGCGATCTTCATCAGATTATTGAAGTGATCACATAAACAGGATAATATGATGTGCTTGATCAGTTATCTGAGTATGAAAAAATGAGGTTTCCTCTCTCCGTTCAAATGTGTTTGTGCATGCATATCTGTTTAATAGAAAACATCAGTGACATGATCACAGCATGAATGGAAGACCAAATGCATCTAGCAGCAGTGAAAAGTCAATGAAGAGTAACTTCTGGAGTGAAGCGGATGCAAACTTTGAACACTGTACTCGGGCCATGTTCAACAAGACAAGGCCACATGTTTGAAAATGATGAGAATTTTTAGTCTTGCATCACTATTACATGATGCTATTACATACATACTCCAAAATGAAATTGAATAATGGACCAAAACATATAAACCAGGGTTTTTCAATAATTGCTTTTCTGAAGTTCATGTAAACAATTTGATTAGAATGAATATCTGATTACAGCCGGTTACTTTATTTATTTATTTTCTGTTATCATGTAAACAAGCTCACGATTGATGCAATCTCATCCATTTCCCTCTGGCTGACGTCCCTCCTCTTGATCTGTAGCTGATGGTCGTCATGGCATCGTGCGGGTGGACCGAGTCCCACTGGCCTGCAAACTGGTGGATCTGCCCTGTATGATTGAATCTCTTAAAACGGTGGACAAGAAGACGTTTTACAAGACTGCTGATGTCTGTCAGGTAGACCATTCTAGAGAACTGAATGAATTTATAGACAAGTCATCATCATTGGTGTGAATTATTATAATTTAGATTTTCTCACAATAAATTACATTTGCATAACTTTTAATTAAAATGCCCAACATATTGTTCTGCTCAGTCATGATGCAATGATAATCTATGACTCATCACATAATGAAGCTCATTTAATGATTTACTTTTCCTTTTCCTGCTTGCATGGGTTAGATGCTGGTGTGTACACTAGATGGAGACCTTTACCCTCCTTTGGAGGAGCCGACTGGCACAGACCCTAAGAGCAAAAAGAAGGACAAAGACAAGGACAAGAAATTTGTTTGGAATCACGGCAGTAAGTAGATAAACACCCACACGCAATGTCAATACAGGCCGTTTAGTTTGCCCTCCACACCTAATTGACCCATTTTAAGGGCACTTATCCTGTTGTTTTGGTCTTCAGTCACCAGCCCCCTGAAGAACACGCGCAAGAGGAGGTTTCGGAAGACTGCGAAAAAGAAGGTTTTGACATTTTCATCTTCCCTCCAGCGCTCCCCTCCCCTTTTGCCATGTATCTCTTTAGTATCCCGTTTGATGATCCATTCTTTTCCCCAGCTTCCCTCCAACAAGACATTTACATTTCATAAAACACGAACAGTGGTGAAACTGAAAACCAAGATTTACATATAAATAAAGCCTTTCCGTCTTAGTTTGCCCCAAAGGCATGCAAAAAGGCGATTTCTTTATGGCTTTGATCAGAGTGAAAGTGAGTGAGCTGGAGCACTACACTTCTGCTTTGTCTTCTGAATAAATCTAACTGAAGGTGCCGAGCTGAGCCATATTGATTTGGCTCCTTCTGTTTTTAATCGCTAATGTGCTCCCTGGCACGCAGCCAGCTGCTACCTTCGTGTGCTTGCATGTGTGTTTATATGCATGTGCGTGTGGGTGGGCTAAAGAGATGTAGTAACTCTCTCTCTCTCTCCTGCAGTACATTGAATCTCCTGATGTGGAAAAGGAGGTGAAGAGATTGCTTAGCACAGATGCTGACGCCGTCAGTGTTCGTATCCTTTCAGACTCTTCAGACAAACATTCTGCACATTCGTGGGGTGGGGATGCACAATGATATTGGCAAAACATCGATGTCTGCCAACGAACACAAATAAAATAAAGCACCGGCATGAAACGCTGAGGATTGTATGCCGATTCCTTTGAATTAAGTTAATACAAGAGTCTCAGTACCGCATCAGAATATTGGCAATGAGCAATACTTTGTTTTAAAAAAATATTGGCATATCGGATATTGGCACATATCCGATGTTGTAACAAGTAATTATTTCTCTAATCAATAGTTTTGTTTAACATGGAAAGTAATACTAGTTGCCTTGGGGTTTTGAAGAATTAACTTGGGGTTGTTTGTACTGTTTAATTCAACCTCTTGTTGCAGAAACCATTCTATTTGTACTGTTTTGTCTTTTAAGACAAATACAACCCCACCCTCACTCAACATCTTAAAATAGGTTGATCTAGATCCCAACTTGGATGTCCTCGCTCCTGCCTGGCTCACCTGACTTGACTCTGTCTAATGCCTTTGTGAGAGAGATGCTCAGCGCGAGGAAGCTATTAGTGCTCTAATGAAACTCTAAACTTGCCTGACAGAATAAGAGCACAGCAGGGTTGCTTTGAGTGGCTGCTTGCTGCGTTTTAATTGAGATGGACTGTTCATTATCATTGCTTAGCTGGTCACGGCGAAGCTGGATTCTAATTATAGTTTTAGTGCTTGCATGCAGCAGCAGACACACACATGACACAAATGGAGGTTAAACTTGAGGCACTTCCTGTGGAGAATCGTCTCCTTTTTACCCTTCGAAGCAACTTCAAAGAAAAGTTTGGTGAAAGGACCTCTGGAGGTTGAAATGAGTCTGCAGCAGGTGTGTTGACCTTAACGTCCGGTGTTCAGGATGGGAAATTATAGCAGAGGACGAGTTGAAGGAAGCCGATCAGCATGGCTCTTTGGGAAACCTGGACTCCTCACCTGGAACTTCAGGACACAAGATGGGTCATGGATCTGCTGGTAAAAAAAAAAAAACATTCTGAAAGACATGATGGTAGATCTTCCCCTAATGTAACAAGTAGATGCACTGTTTGGCTTATAGAGAGATGATGCACCAATGCTTGAATAGCATAATGTTTCCTAAACAAACAGAATCATGCAACATTGTTTTACATTAATTTGGTAACAAAACCACGTCATATAACAACAGACAGTGACTTTTGTTTAGAATGTTCTCAGTGAGTTCTTTCTTTAAATACCAGTTCTGGATTGTAGGCAAACACAGCAATGACAACACACTTACTACATTATCAAATGCATCTTTCTTAACAAATGTCACATGCACACAGTGCAAAGAGTTATCATCCAATTTCTTCAGGACATTACACAAAGTGAGGTCGCATCGTCAATGTAAAGATATTACTCCGCTATTCCAAAACCACTTTCATTATGAAACATTAGAATTTTTCATTCAATCGCACAGAGTTTAGTTTAACGCTTGGGTGCCTTTTGAGGTAAAGCCAAGTATCTGAGCAGTGGTTGTAGGTCATGTGAGGAAATAACTCTAGTTTGTGAGATTCTCCACCTCATGAAGAGCCGCCGCTCCGAAATATTCTGTTTACATCAAATTCTGACCTAAATCAAACCCGAACACGCATTATGAATTCTCAACTGTTTCCATCTTTGTGCTCATGTTAATAATGCTGACGTGCGTTGTGCATGGGCAGCGCCGCGTGACGAGCTGAGGGAGATTTTCAACGACATCAGCAGCTCCAGCGAGGACGAGGAGGACGAAGGGGACCGGCATGAGGATGAGGACCTGAATATCATGGACACGGAGGATGATCTGGTCCGACAGCTCCAAGACAAGCTGAACGAGTCGGATTCTGCACAGCATGAAAGTGATAGAAACAACCAGATAGGTGAGATTATGTCAGAATTTATATACACATTCAGAGAGAACTGTGTATAAATCTCATTACATTATCATCAGGATTTACTGACAAGTAGAGGAACATTCAAGTCTACTATTTGGTGATTCAAGTGTGCTTAAAAAAAAAGAAGAAGAAAAAAACAATCTCACAGCATCACCATCAGCTTTTTGATTATGTGAGTGTTCTTTTGTTTGTTTCCTCAGTTTATGGAAACTAATCACTGAATTAATTGCAGTCATCAAATATCACTTTAATTGTTATTTAAAAAAACAGATTTCTCCTTTATTGACTTAAAATAAATACAGATCTGAATAATAACTTATTCTTGAAAAAAATCAATAATTAATATTGTTGTAATTTACACACAAACTCCCAAAGGTTTGAGCTGCAGAGAATATTCAACTAATCAATCAGCCGCTTGTCCGAGTATTGAAATGAAATCTATTCGACTCCATTTAAGTCGTTAATCAACTAAGTAATAAAATTGGCCGACCAATAACATGTAAATCTTCCATTGCTATGTGACCATTACCTGACGCATCTGTGCTTTGGCGCCATGCCCTGAAAGATGTGCGTCTGTATCCAGATGAGTTAGATAAGTGCAGCATTGGAGTTGTGCAATCTTTCTTGACCTGGCAGAGGTCGAGAATAACCTCTGCCAGGGGTTGGGATTGGATCTTTTGCATTCAGACTTCAGCACACTTAAACATGTAACTCTGTTTTTACATAAATTGGCCTGCTGTGCCCACAACCAAAGACACACACACACACACACACACACACACACACACACACACACACACACACACACACACACACACACACACACACACACACACACACACACACACACACACACACACACACACAACTCTCAGCCCTCCTGAGCAAATCCGTCTGGCAGGTGTTAGTAGTTCAGCGTGCGGCTCAGACAGATGTCCATCCCGACAGCACGGCGCATCCTTGTCTACATACACGGAGCTGTCAGTCAGCAGCATTACTGGTCAGCTCCGGCCGCAGTATCCAGGCAGAATCTCTCCCGACGTGCCAAAGATTGGCCGTGCACGTTTCTGGCATCTGCCGAGCTGTAATGAACGAGTCTGCAGAGACCGCTTTCTGCTCGATTTTGTGTATTACGACAGCTGTGTAAGAGAATTGCGAGCCAGTAGGGTGGAAGCGGTGAATGGATACTGTTGGTTTAAAAGATGGTTTACTGGTATTGGCCACAGGTTGTTGTGAGATACTATCACTTTGCCTGGATTTAATGAGATCTGTGTGGCGCCCACAGCAGGCTGATTTAGTTGTGTCTTATCGAGTTTTGTCCTGCTGGCACACGTGTCTTTTAAATGGACAGATTGTTGTCATTAACCACAATTTGTCAAACTGAAATGACCGTATTCTTGCTTTGGCAGCAAGGGAACACGCGTAACTTTGTCCTTGGCTTTGCGCGGTGCAGTGACGCTCACAGTTTACGAAACACCATCTTTGCCCAGACTGCTCTGCCTGCTCGCCGTCGCACAAGAAAACAGAAGGATAAATGGCACGCCTTTCCGAGTGCTTTCACGCAGCTCCAACACGTGAACCTTCTGTTGTTTTTCCCCTAGTTATGGAGTACCAGGTGCAGATCAACAGCATCAAGGCCAAGCTTCAGGAAACCCGGACCCGAAAGAAACAGCAGGAGGAGCTCATCATCAAAGTGGATAACCAGGCCCTGAAAGTAAGCAGTAAACACACGCTCTTATTTCCCACAGTCATTCAGAAACTAGGTCTGCATGTACAGAAACATAAACAACAAGATGCAGATGAGCTTTGAGGCAAAAGTCTTCATGCAGCATAAATTCTCTCAATAGTGTTGCAAGAAAACCTTAGAAATGGCCGATTACACACGCCGTTGGAGGCCATTTGTTTGTTTTCTTTTTTTGGCTGTTGTCTTGAATTATAAAATTTTAAATGTTACATTTCTTTTCGCCGGCAGTCTAACATGCAAGTTTAGCCACGCACTAAAACTCGTTCTTCTGCCAGGCACTCTTTAGTGGAGACTTTACAAAGAGTGAAAATGAGCAGACAAGGCCCCCTTTTTACGTTGCCATTTAGAGCGTTCATTGCCCGGTGTTGTGGGACCGTCAAAGCCCCATCTCCAGTCGTTATTATCACAGTCGCATAGAAAAGGTCAGCTGTCTCTGACTGGCATTCCAAGTGGCCTTTCTGTCAGAGAGAAGATAGTGACATGAGCAGCCCAGGCAGACGCATTTAAAACCATCACACTTTAATGAGGCTCAGCATGTCGACTCTAACAAATATTGTTTGTCTCTCCGCTCTCATAGAACCGCCTCCAACCCGTTTTGAATGAGATTATCCAGCAGGAGGAGCAGGAGATGGAGCAGGTAAGAGCCATTTTTTTCTTCTTTCATTTCTTCTTCTTCTTAAAAGCTTAGGATCAGCGCCCACTGTGAGCTTTTCTGTAGTGCTCAACATTTTGCATCAATTCCATCTCGCACAAATGTCAAACACCATGTTTGCAAATCACATCGTGCCGCCTGTCGTTTTTTTTTTTTTTTGAAGCTGACAGTTTTCATGTCTAACAGCAAAGTTCAAATCAAATCCAATGAAACTTAATTTGTCAGCCGCCAACAGCGGAGACCTTCCTGCAAGTACGGTGTTGATGCCACCTACTGTCTAGGGTTGTTGTTTGTATTGACAAACGAAGGCAGCAAATTAATGTGAAAAGACATGTTAATCATCATCCACTTACCCTCCAATTACACCCTGGGGCGGTCGGGCATCAATCACGCCTTCTATTTTTCTCTTCCCAACAGCTGGCCTCTCTGCAGGAGCAGCTGGACTCGCTCATAGAAAAGTGACCACCAGGGGGCAGCCTCATGTCGTCCTCAGTCACAAATCTTGAAGAGGATGAGGAGGACGGCCTTCATCCTGGGGGGGGAAGGAGTCTTTATCAGCATACTTGCTGTGTCACTCTTTTTCTTTTAGTTATATTCCACTCACTGCATATCAATTATTTCCCCAAAAGTTTTTCCAAAATGTTGTTGCCGTAGAAATAAACTGTTTTGTGTTCATCTCGAAAAGAATGTCTATTTTGTTTGTCAAACTAGTAACTGTTCACTAAAGTCATGCTTAGTTTATTGTGGGGATTTCCTCACTTATTTGGTAAAAGAGATGCTGAGAATGGCGTCTCAATAATCTTCATTCATGCTTTGTTGAATGAATTGATCCTCAACAGTCAGGCAGTTTATCTTTTAATGTCACTTTTCACATAAGCTCATAGCAGCTGCAGCCAGGCTGCACAAGTAGTGAGATAACTCCAGTTTGAGTCAGTTCAGGGGCTTTTTGTTTGTAGAGATTGCATGTTCTCCCAGTGCATGGGTTTTCTCAAGGTGTTTCTCCAGTATTGGGAAAAACGTGCATTTGAGAGTGTGTGTGCTGTTTCTCTGTGCCTGGGAGGCTGCAGTCTATCCTTCCTGGCAACAGTGAGAAGATATACCCTTCAGTTAACAGTGTAGAACATAAAAGGCTTTTTTTTTGTATATATTTATCTGAATATCTTCGACTCGGACCGAAAAAGAAAGCATTGTTGAAAACAGATTAATAGAAATCCTCAAAAAAAAAAAAGTGTGATTAAAAACAATCGAGTGTGGGTGATAGGACTTTTGATCACAACTATGTTTTCTGATCTGAGTCTGCTCAGATGAAACGAAGTACTCAGTGACTAATTTGGCATGAGAGAAGAAAAGGTCATTTTAAGCGCTACAAATCTGTGAGCCGCCAGCTTGCGGTTTCTCCGACGGTTTATTTAAAAGTCCATTGGATTTTAGCCTGCCACTTTCAACAGGGCTGCAAAAGAGGAAAAAAAAACTGAATTGAACAGAAGTGTAGTTCACAAAGGTGGAAACACGGTATGCTTTCTCAAGAGAAGCAGCCTCCGCGGTCATTGCCGCACGTTGACATGTCACTGTGCTTCCGGAGAAAATGTCCTTTAGGCAGATGATTCAAAATTACTTTTTTTTTTTTTCTTTCTTCTTTCCCCCGGTGAGTCACATCAGCTCCGTGTTCACGGAGGAAGAAATGAACCTTTTCACAGACAAGGACACTGTTCTTCTCACTGCGAGATGTAGAGGCGGTTTGGTTTTGTTGCAGGGCTCCGTGCTGCGTCTGGCACAAGCCACTTGGAAATTGAGCGAGACACAATCAAGTCAGAAGATTATCGGAGGCGTTATGGAGTGAAACACACTGTCCGGCGTCAGCGAGCTCTGTAACAGCTCACAGCACCTATGACAGGATAGAGGGCTGAAGCATGAATCTTGGAGGGGGGGTGGGGGTGGGGGTGGGTGGGGGATCTCACTGGGCTGCTTTGTTGCTTAAAGCATCAGAAAATACAGTAAGAAGAGAGCCTTTGTTAAACCTGAAAACATTTCAAGAGGAAAAGGCCAAAAAGCAATTCATTCAAGTACATAAATCAAATTAGGAGCAACCAATACGTACTTCAGTCATTTTCTCACTTTTGTATTCCACAAATGAACCTTTTATGTGTCAGTGTTTTCATTCAAGCTAATTATTCAAAGCTTATTTGATTCGTAAATCAAATTTAATGGAGAAAAAAAGAAATCTAAATGAATTCTTCGGTCTAATGAACGGCTGCACAGTTGTCTACTTCTTTGTTTTCTTTTATCACAGTGAGCATATCCACAGTGAGGGGAGTTCATGTGCAGAATTTGCATGTTCGGCCTCGACATGTTTGGGTTTCCTGCCCGCTGGAGACACTAAATATTTGAGTTCTTCAACATTCTTTCTTTGAATCTGTCTCTGAAAAAGTGTTGTCCTGCCTACATGAGTTTTGGTTTTGAGCCTACACAGTGACCCGACTTAATTACCACACTACAGTTTCCCGGCCTGTACACAAGGCAATATCAGCTCAGTGGACCAGGAGTTGCTCAGTGTTATGCAGCTTGAATCTCCAAAGATTAAAAAAGAAAAGAAGAAAAAAAAGAAGAAATTTCCTTTCTACAAGGCAACTGTCTTGCTCAAGGACACAATCCTGAGACCAGCGTGACCATGGAGGGACTTGAAGCAGCAGCCGACAGGTCAAACAATGAGCAGTCAACCGGAGAGCTCCTCATCTATTGTTAAATCAGTGTTTCACAGTCCTGGGCAGGTGGTAGATGTCTACCTGCCTGGACTCCTTTACTCAAATAAATGGCTCCTTCTGATAAGTAGATCAGGATGAAAAAGAAACACTGGTTTCCATCCTTTTTAGGCACAAAATGAAGTCAATTATGTAATTATATTAATAAGAATATTACATAAACCAAGCGGTTGATAAATCACCCATAAAATAACTTGTACTAATTACATTTTTGGGATATGTTTGTGTGATCATCATAGAATTGTTGCCTTTAAAAAAAAAAAAAAGATTAATTTCGAACTCCCAAAGCACTCCTCTGTATGAACTTCAGGTTTTCCGATGCCAGACAACTGCATCATCAGTCCATTATTGCATCATCAGATCTCCTCCTTCCAGAATGATCTTGTTCCAGGGTGATCTTTCTCGTCCACATGACGCCCGGCCCCATTGGTCATCCCCACCTCTCCTGCTCCTTCCAGCATGGATTGCCCCACCAATCGTAGGGGTAAGCGAGGGATTAGCTCCTGAGATTAAAGTGGCCATCTCCAAACCCTGTCTAATCCTGCCATCTGTCAAGAGAGCAGCGAACTGGCCAGCACTCTCCCTTCACTGGGTTTATTAGTAAGCCAGAAGAACACACTATTACAGAGACAAAGATATCTCAGAAAACACTGTGCTTTTTTATCAGGGTGACGATGGAGGAGACGTATCTTCTAAACCATGCAGGAGTCAAGAAGTCAATCCTGGCTGGAGGCACAGGACCAATGCCTCACTTTCCACCTGGGACTAAGGTATCCTACATCACAGATAATCTGATGACCTGAAGGGTCCCACATTCAAACACTGGATAATTGAAATAATCATACCTTGTATAAGTACTTATGATGTAATTATTATTTCAGAGAGAGATTAAAACAAAACAAAAAAACGTCTGTTTTCTGGTTTATTTTTAGCCACGTTTTGCGTTAAACACTTCAATTAGAACCTGCTGAATTATTCATGAACTGTGGAAATGTGTTCTGTTCCTGGCTCATGCACACAGAACAAACATTTGGTCAACCAAATTGCAACATGTTTTTTTGGCACGCCGTCTTTGTTTCTGTTCGTGAACCGATCTGCTGGTCTCCAACTTCTTTCCCTGCCTAGTAACACTCAGCCATATGGCACCGGGCCTGGACAGGGTGCCAAATATTTTCCATGACAATGCCAGCATGGATTTCCATTTACCTTTGTGTCTGTATCACTCTGTGTGTGTGTGTGTGTGTGTGTGTGTGTGTGTGTGTGTGTGTGTGTGTGTGTGTGTGTGTGTGTGTGTGTGTGTGTGTGTGTGTGTGTGTGTGTGTGTGTGTGTGTGTGTTGTTTCCCCAGAGAAATGATTCCCAGTTGCTCACACAGTTGTCAAACCCACTTCCCAAAATCTGCTATAAATAGAAGATTACATGGATATAAGATCAATTTACATTCAGGGTTATGGTAAAGCTTTCATAAGCATCTCACATGCAGTCAAACAGATTGAACACATAATGAAAACTGGCATGTCTGTCTCACAAAAGAAGTGTCTGAAGTTTATCGTGACAGCATTCATCTCAACAGTCTTTATTGTAAATAATAAAAACCCAAGATTAGAATAATGACAGCGAGATAAAAGTAGGAAAAGAAGAAATCTTCACAAAGCAAATCATGAAAAGGATTCTCAAGAGGGGGGGGGGGGAGGATTCCTACAGTTTCTCTGAGTTAAATTTGGTTTATTAAAGTTTTACCTGCAATATGTCAGACACAGAAAATGTGGCTTATGTAACTTTGTTCGTATGAAAAGTGAGAAAAACCATGACGTTTTTGTTTCAGATCGTCAGTATTCCTCCAAAACATCTTGTGGCAATTGACAATAAGGTTTTTCCAGGTCTGTTATCAATAAATCTCAGACATCCAAATGTCGGGATATTTCCTGAGCTTTGAAAGTATATGTGCATCATTTCTAAAAACAATGGCACAGAGCAAAAGCCTTCTATTAAAGTATATATAAATCTACACAAACATACACATCTTTTATATGCAATCTATTTTGGGTGGTTTGTTTGTGTCGCAAACTCCAAGCTGCTAAACTGTGTCTTATTTTATTCTTTATTTTGAAAACAATAACCCATTCCTATTATAATGCAATGAATATAGTTTGTAGCGCTTGTAAGGGAAGGAATTATTTATTAAGGATTGGATTCAATGAACTATTTTAACCATATCTCTCTACTTTTATAATATCTGGGTTGTTCTGCTTCAAGTTTGTGTCTTAACAATGTTATTTATTTATTTATTTATTTATTTGTTTGTTTGTTTGTTTGTTTGTTTGTTTATCTATCTATCTATCTATCTATCTATCTATCTATCTATCTATCTATCTATCTATCTATCTATCTATCTATCTATCTATCTATTTATTTATTTATTTATTTATTTATTATCTTCTTATTCTTAGACTTCTTCTAATATAATAATAATAATAATAATAATAATAATAATAATAATAATAATAATAATAATAATAATAATTATATTATTATTATTATTATTATTATTACATTTAAAGTTCATTTATTTAATTGTTTGAGTATTTAAGTATTTAATTATCTGAATAATGCGATTAGCAGTCACTGTAGCGAACTGGCCACTGATGGCGGCGTCCTTCATTAACGTGCACTCTCTTTGCCCTCCAGCTGGTTTTCCATTTTCAGACGCTGTTGGACAACTTTGAGCGGACAGTCATCGATGACAGCCGCCTGGCCGGCAGACCGGCTGAGATTTTCGTGGGAAAGATGTTCAAGATGGAAGTCTGGGAGACCCTCCTGACATCCATGAGGATCGGGGAGGTGTCTGAGTTCTGGTGTGACGCTGTGGTACGTTGCATGGCAGAATGAACGCACATCATCATCAGACCCCAGAGCAAATGTCTTTATGAGCAGGAAAGGGAGGCTTTTATTCCTCATTATGATGCACATGAATCAACCCCTGCGCAGCCTCCTACATGTTCTGCATTGTAAACACAAACACGGCAATCTTTTGTGCAAATGTTAGCGTTTTCCCTTCTGGAGAAAAATCCCATTTGCAAGTAAAATTGGGCGACTTCATGTCTTTTCCTTGTAGGGACTGATTGGCACGGGCTGGCAGCACCTGTGGGGTTAGCATGATTAGTGCTTGTGTGTCTTATTTTAGATCTGATGTAAGTGTTGGTGTGTTACTTTTGCAGCACACGGGCTTGTACCCCATCGTGTCCAAAGGAATGAGGCTGATTGCTCAAGGGAAAGACCCTCTGGAGGGCCAGAGACACATGTGTGGGATGGGAAACATGTTCCACTACCACTCCACTGGTTTCCCAGAGCTCGACGAGCTCATGCGAACCCCTCAGCCACTCATATTCATCATGGAGCTCTTACAGGTAAGCGCCAGAGGCAAAATGCCACATGTCACCCCAGATAACCGAAGGTGACATTGTTATCAGCTGTGCTCTTATTTGTTTCAGTAAACGGCTTCTCTCATATTCTTTGTATATCGACACACCGCCTGACAAGGGGAAAAAAAGACACATTTACCTATTAATCTAATCCTTTCTTAGAATTGAAACATGCTATTTGACAGCACTGACAAATCTCCAGCCTCTCTCTGGCTAAACAAATGCAGCTTTGAAATAATGCATTTTCCAGAAGAAGCCAGACACTCACTAGGGGGGTCCCACAGCAGTCAAAGTAAATGAAATCTCTCCAGTTGCATGGTTGATGTTTTTTTTTTTAATACACAAAGTGACATATCTTCAGTGCTGGAAAATAATTCTTACGCTAAAGTAACAAGAATGTATTTTCAACGCATGAATGTAATCTTTCCCAACGAAAGCAGACACGCTACCAGCAGAAAGTATTTCATTGTCCCAGGTAACATGTGCACACAGTATAAAGTGTATTCACAGCTGCAATCCACCTGTTTAATGTCCGCCTCCACTCAAAGTTTTGTTGTGTTTGCCTCCTGCCCCCCGCTGCTTCCAGGTGGGAGACCCCATGTCCTACCACAGAGAGTCCTGGATGATGGAAAAGGATGAGAAGCTGCAGACGGTGCCAACGCTCCACATGCAGGGTAATGGTCTGGTCAAGCAGAGACGATTCAGAGAGGCTGCCAGCAAGTACAAGGAAGCCGTTCTGCTGCTGAAAACCGTCCAGTCCAAAGTGAGTGAAGGATGGGGGAGAGAAGAGGAGGTGAAGGGAGGGAGATGATGTGCAGCGAAGGCTTGTGAACTGCGAGGTTTTCTGAGGATATTAGGTTTTTGGGACATTCATCTCGTTCTATTCCACAGGGAGGCTCTCTTGTTTTCCTGTCTTGCTCTACTTCACTATGTCCCTCATTGCAGGCTGTCTAAGACGAGAGCATTGTATAAGGCTGAAGGAAAAGGGTTTTATTAATAGAATATGTAGGAGTCATAATACTTGAGATTAACTTTTGGTAGCTTTCGACTTGTTCACAAGTTTAATGTTGGAAGCTTGCACAAAGTTGGACTCCGTGCCAGTCGACTTGTCTCGGCCGAAGAGGACGCCTTTGGAGTCTTCAGTGTCCTAAAGCCATGTCATGTCTAAATTTGTGTGAAAATATTTAAGCCTACTCGGCAGATATAAAATATTCAAATATGTGTAGGAGCTGCCAAGCAACATAGCCACACAATGAACACGTCTTTGTTCCTGTTTCTCCTCATATATGTGTGTAGGAGATGCCGGGAGACGTCGACTACATTAACTTGGGTCGTATGATCGTCCCCCTGGAGTTGAACTACTGCCAGTGTATGTTGGAGCTGGAGGAGTACTACGAAGTAATAGAGCACACCACTGAACTGCTGGAGAAACATAAAGGTACAGGAAAATGTTGGGTTAAATAGACCTGCAAGGGTTGTTTTTTTTCTTCATTTCTTTATTATAACTGCTAAATGATTGCACAACCTGCTATTTCCTACTAGAATTAACATGTCAGTGTTTTGTTGTAGTGTCACTTAGTTTTGTACATTTACATAAATTAACCTTGGAGCTGCTGGCGCTACCGGCAAACAATGGTACTTCAATAAAGCAAGAGAGTTTGTCACTCACTTATCCAACAAAGATGTGAACCACCAAGTGTACCAGACATGCACAGTCCTCGCAATTTAGAAAAGAAAAGAAAAAAATCTTCTCGTCAGTGTTAGTTGTGCTCGTGCAATTTATGTAAGAGTGCCATTACTATTTAAAATATATGAAGATCTTTTAAACCATATTATTTTAAATTTTTTAAACAGCTGTAAATGTTTTAACAGAAATGTTTCCTGCCTTTTTGACTTCAGGCCGTGTTTGCATTACATTTACAACAACAGGGTTAGATTGTCTTTAGTCTAATGCTTCTTCACTGCATTACTTTTGTCCACGAGTTCTTTATTTATGTTCACCCTCTTCTTGTAAAAGCTTAGTGCAGTACTGCTAATGCAGCTTCTTTTTTTGGGGAATAAAATAACGGAACCTTTTCTGTGTAAAATTGATGCTTGATATCAATTAATGTGGATTTTCACACATTTCTACTACTGTGACATTTAATGCCAGTTCGACTCACTCCATGATTGTATTAACATTGTAAATACTAAATACTCATAGTTGCACCTCTTATGTGGTAAAAAGTTCCACTTGCCATTGTTTCAGACGTTTTTTCCAGTTCAAGCTGCTGCTGAAAGATTCAGAACAGACGCCGCCGCGATATCCTCCAAAATGAATCATAATTAAATCAAGACTGCAGGGTTGACTGTCAATTATCGTTATTCACTCGCAGGCTGCATGATGAATGGTGCTTAGTGGTTTCACCTCGCAGCACCTCAAGTCTGTGTTAAGTTTGCATGTTATCTTTGCATGTGCATTCGGTCTCTCTCAAAGTCTAAAATACACTTGAGGTTAATTGGCAACTACATTTTCTTTGTCGGTGGGAATGAGAGTGTGTCTGCCTCTGTGTGTTTGACCTGTGATGGAACGGAGACTTCAGCTCCATGAACTTCAAATTTCTTTAAAGATACATTGAAGAAGATCGGTGGATTCACTTACGGACATTTTGTCAAATATGCTCAACGCTTCATTTAATTTCTTTGCTGGCGTTACATGCCGGTCATGTCTCATGCCCCTTCGCTGTAAAGGGGAAGCGGGAGGCAGTTAACTTAGCTTTGATAAATCACTGCACGGCAGAGGAAACAGCTGTGTCAAATGCGAGGCGTTATCCCTCACCCTGGTGAAGGATAACATCTCCTGGTTGTTAAATATTGTTATGTGTGACATGACGGGGGAGTAACAATTTTCCAAGGTAGCATTTTTTTAAGAAAAAAAACAGGTGGAATTCCAAATGTGTCAAACTGAACTTCTTCTGGTTTTTTTTAAAGTTATTATTAAATGTTGTAAATGCTGTAGATTAATAAGATCGCACACATTTCTTTCTACCTCTGGATCTGAACTGCAACAGTAAATTCAAGATGTAGTAAAAAAAAAAAAAAAAAAGAAAAAAATGACAGGTCATGGCCTGATGCCTACGTTGGGTTTACTGCAGTGGCTGCTGCATGCTGCAGCCGTGTCTTCGGTAAGAGTGTGTAGGAGGGCTGAGGTTGACGTTCTTGAGGGTTTTACAGCCGGAGCAGCCTTGGGAATTGTACTGTCATACCCATGGCTACTCATATCCTAGAGGAGCCTCACATGTTGGCACAGTCTCCTCTTCACAGCCTCATGAATTATGCCCCCATCCAAAAGCAGGATCCACAGAGGCTATCTTTATGTTACACTTTATTCCTCAACCTGGATTTTTCTGTTTTACCATCCAGCTGCCCAATTGTGTGTTTGTAGTGATGTTGTGATGTGTCACATGGGTGTACACTGTCACGGCGCAGGTACTCACACCGCTGCAGTGGGATGAAAAACAAATATTGTAAAATATGGGGACGAGTGTTAGCATTACCTTCAGAGTGAAGAGGACAATAATGACTCCAGCTGGATGGAAATAAATGTAATGTCTAATGGCTTTTGAAGTGATGGAAACTCTTCCGTGTGTGTGTGCGTGTGTGTGTGTGTGTGTGTGTGTGTGTGTGTGTGTGTGTGTGTGTGTGTGTGTGTGTGTGTGTGTGTGTGTGTGTGTGTGTGTGTGTGTGTGTGTGTGTGTGTGTGTTATTGAAGAGGGAAGGTTTGTGAGTGAGCTTGACAGTGAGATGTAGAAAGAGTGGGCAGGGGTTTCTCGGCTCCACTGGTCCATTATGAAGGGATGTCACAAAACTGAGCCTTTAAAGGATGATCCATCTTTCAGTGACACGACTGACCCTCTCCTTCACCTCTATTTTTGAAGTGTCTTTGGTTTTAAAATCTCTCAGCACTTTTCAAGCGGGGGTTGTTTTGTTTTTCCTCCACATTTTCTGAACGCTTGTATGTGTGTGCACACATTAGCCATTCTGGCGAGATGCACTTATTGATTTACTTGTGAAGACAGATGAGAAGATTGATACCATTTTCTTTTCTTAGCCACCGAACTTGCATCTTTCCCCCTTTAGTTGTTCCTGCTGTCATCATTGTTGCGTTGTCTGAATCATTTGAAATCAGCCACTTTGCAGCTTTAATCCCTTCAACGTAGAAGAATTCTCACTGCAGTGTCTGAACTTTTGCCCGAGGCAACACTGAAATCTGTTAACTTGTGGCCAAATGAAGATTTAGAACAGAAAGAAATTTGAATACAGAGGAAGAGAAGAGAAAACTGCACCATCACAGTGCAAAACAAACACAGACCGAGGCTTCTCGGGTTGTGTGCGATTTTGGGGGAAACCAGTTCTTCTATTTCTGGAGTGTAACATGTCTGTTTGTTAATGGTGAGGCTACAGCCAGCAGCATGTCAATTTAGTTTAGCACAAAAACAGGAACCAGCCCGGCTCTGTCCAGAGGAAACACATTCAACCTCAATAAGTGCTGCCCTGTATTTTGTAGTTTGTTAAATTACTTCGTGTAAAAAGTGTAAAAACAAACCATTGTTCCTGATTCACAATTCTAAGAGGGATTTCTTCATCTTAATTTTTAAACATCGGCGTGTTGAGCACTTTAATATGCAAAATATAGGAATTGCATTTATTATAATACCTTGACTTCGAAAAACATACAAAAAAAATAGGTTTCATTAATAATACAGTTTATTTACAGCTTATTTGCCACAATTTAGTCCCAAAAGTTACAAGTAATAAAGACATGCTGGGCAATAGTTGCCAGTTATTTCAATTTCTCATTTCTCCTGCATTTCTTTTTCTGCTGTTGGTAAAGTTCTCATCACAAGGTTACAGGTTTGATCCCCCGTTACAATCCGTTCATATCTTGAAGTGCTCTCGAGCAAGACACTGAAGTTCAAATGGTTTCTAATGGAGGTTGGGTCCCTTGAATGGCTGCTCTCACACCTGTGAATGGGTGAATGACTAGCAAACTCTGTTATATGAGTGAAATTCATTTAATTTAGATGGATGTTTCTGTCACAGCTGACTGTAATCTGGACGGTCATCAATTCACTGTATGTGAATGTCCAGTGTAAGCTGAAGTCCTGATTTATATGACATACATTCAATGACAAAACTTTCATGATCATGTACAATGCAATGCGGTGCATGTTGGACATGCACCACATTTCTGGACCCATATTGGATTCTGGGTTTTGCTTTTTCTTTTACAGCTAATAACTCACCAAGATCCTAATCGTGTGTAACTACAGCAACAGCATTAACACTGTTTCTGAAAGGTCTGTGTTTTAACGCCAAATTGACTTCAATTAGACTGAAATGAACTGCATCAGGATTTTATCAGAAGCAGATCCAAGCCTGCTTTTCAAACGGAATCGCTCATTATTACATTTTGTTTTGCCACACATGCCCATTTCTACAATTGGATGAAACTAATTAATTCAGCTACACCAATTTATTTTTAATCAGACCAAACATACCTTCATTGGCCAGACATCACAGCTGTTGGTTTAGAAATGCACTGCAGGAGTCGTTATTGACTTTAAGTCTATTTTTTAACATGTCAAGTACATACAGTATGAGTGAATTGGCGCTAACTCCATGTCTCACAGATAATACGTGCTTAAATTACAAAATGTCAAACTTCAATCCATCGAGAATTAGTGTGGAATAAAGGTGTAGATTATTTGCAAACTCAGTGCTGGTGGTAAATTAACATAACAATAGTACTTTACGGCTCCTCATCCAAAAAGACAAATTAGTCCCACAGCAGACACAACCGAATTATTATTGAATTTTTGGGTCAAACGTGATTGACTGTATTTATATTTGACGTGTGTTTTTCCCCTCATGTTACTCAGACTGTGTGAAGGGCTACTACAAGAGAGCCAAGGCTCATGCTGCTGTGTGGAATGAGAAGGAGGCCCGGAGGGACTACAACATGGTGGCCCAGCTGGACGCCACCCTGGCCGCCCTCATCCGCCGAGAGCTGAACACCCTGTCAGAGCACATGAAGGAGAAGTACTGGGAGGAGAAGGAGCAATACTGGAACATGCTGGAGAAACAGGAGAACACCAATGAAAGTGAGTGTGAAGATGGGGAGAGAGAGGAAAAGTTGGTTGATAAGCAACATCAAGCGGGCGATGCGAATGTGGCCGCGGCGACCGGCGACGGAGCGCAAGACGATCTGCATGAGTCTCCAGACTCTAACAATGAAAATAATCCGCCGACTGAGGAAGCAGGTGTCAGAGAGGAGGCCGACCCGTCTGCAAACGCCCCGGACGCCACGGATAAATACGAGGGGAAGAACTGGCAGCTGATGTTACGCCTGGTCATGCTGCTGCAGAAAGAAGGAAACTTTCTCATTCAAGAGAAACGCTTCATGGAAGCTTCTGAGAAGTTCAAGGAGGCCATTGATTATGTGGACTTCCTGCCAAATAAGGTATAATAAAATGTGGTGGCACAGTGTAGCAGTGATTAGCAGTGTGGTGTAATCCCCTTGGAGAAGCTCCCCCATGTGGAGTTTGCATGATCCCCCACGACGTCCACTCACTCTCCAAAACCCCTGCTCTGTAGTTTGTGACTTCCCAAGGGTCAAAGGTGCATTGCTTCGTGTTTATTTGTGTCCCTGTTTTAGCAACACCAGCCAGCACCACCCAGTTCCCACCTGCCTCCTTTACCCTGATAGTTAAGTGTCAATAACATGACACTGGGCAAATGCACATAGTGTCGGCAAAAATACAGAAAAGACAGAGAAAAATAAGATGGAATCAACAAATGGGTACAAGCCGTGGCTAGAGATGATATCAAAGTATTTTATGGGTTTTGTTTCACTTTGGTCTGTTTTGTCTCATAGATTTGGTTACCATATCTGTGATGGACTGGCAACCTGATGAGTTTGTACCTTGGGGTTTTTCCATTGTTGGCTCTAAAAGCCTGGCGTCTAGTTTTCTGTACACCTGGATACAGTGTGAACAGGAGTCACATAAAGGTTTTGTCAAGTAAATAATTGTTTTTTTGTTTTTGTTTTTGTTTTTTAGAAAATAACATCCACTATAAAAGTTGTTTTTTTAAAGAGATATTGTCCAGATGGTCTTCATGATTGATATTCATCACTATCACAGCCACCAGTGATGAATAGTCAGGAATGCCAGAAAGTTGGCTCAGAAAAGAATCGTAGCTCAGTGTGGCCTGTAAACTGTAATCATGTGTCATCCCTGCCTTTTTACTGAAGAGCAGCTGTGGCATTGTAGGTACGCTGGCAAAGTGGGGAGCAGAAGAAGAACTCTAAAAATAACAGTGATCCACAGAGATATCACTGTCACCGCACAAGCCAGTGCTTCTTTTCTCTTTCTTTAAACTCTCTCCTCCGCCACACTTCGCTGTCTTCCCCCCTCGCGCCTTCCACACATGACAAATTATTGTCTTCTCATCAGCACACACACTCCTCCATCTTCATTCCTCCTCCTTCTTACACCATCCCTCTGACTCCTCTCCCCACCGTCATCACATTTCAATCTGCTCCATCATCCCCACCAACTCTTCATTTCACTGTCCCTATATTTGTTCTCATACTTTCAGAGTTTTTTTGGTCTCATCTTTCCTCTGCCATATATCAAACTCTCTGCTCCCTCTGCCCTCATCTTCCCACCTCACATCCAGTTTGTCCACGTTGTTTTCTCAGGAGGTGGATATACGGGAGGATGACTTGGAGTCGCTGGAGAAAGTACGTCTTCCCCTGGCTCTCAATCTCAGCCAGTGTATGCTGGAGCTGAAAGAATACCAGCGAGTAGTGGACCTCAACAATGAACTTCTGAAGAAGCATAAAGGTCAGTGTGTGGAAAACAGACAAAACTGTGCAAGGATCCAGGACAGAGTAACCAGGATGACCACACATCTTCATATGAGATTATAGAAGCATGGTGATGTTTTCTTACATTACTGTGTTTTTGTCTGCGCTACTCTCAAGCTGTAGAAGTTTACTCACACTTTAAAGGCCTTTTATGTGTTTTATGGTTTTCTATTGAAGTTACATTAATGCACATGAGGAGGGCATGGAGTTTGAAAATTGCAGACTGGTTAAGGTAATATAAGTTAATGTAAACAGTAGATTGTAGCAAAAGGCAATGCACTTTTTAAAAAAATTATATTAGAAGAATAACTTTTTTAATTGAAGTTAGTTCAATAATAAACACACCCATACTCGATTCCACACCAAGCAGGTTTTTCACGCTGAACTACGATCTTTGTGTTTCGTGGTTTTGTGACACACTGTGAACAAAACCAAGATGATGGAACTGTGAGCTTCGCTACAGAGAGAGAACTCAAACTGTTGTTTCAACATTTCTCAAGCTGCAGCACTTCACTTAAAAAAAAAACGGTTTCTTTTTACACATTGCATTTGGTCTGTGAATGAATTAACAGTCAGGCAACTCAACAAACACGGGTAAACATCAAATGGGCAAAACTCTTAACTCTTCGCCCCCTCTGGCCCGTCAGTGTGACAATGAAATTTAGAGCTCAAGGTGAAGCAGAGGAATCTTCTTGTGATGTAGAAATAGATGACTACGTGCAGGTTTAGTTTTTTTTTTTGTGCACATGCCATCATTTCTTAGCATACAAATGTGAACATCTGATGCCAGGAAAAATGCCTGGCTCTCAGCAAACGCCTGCATTCACTCTGCAACAGCCCTTGATCTGTCTGTTTACCAGAGAAAGAAGAAACCAAACATTCACAACTGCAATGCTGTGTCTCTCTTTTGTTCCCCTGGCACCCACCCATGGACATCACAGTCAAAAATGAATTCACTGTTTTCTTTTTGTTTCTGCTATGATGAATTATTTATAGTTGCGGCTGATCTGAAATGGTTGTTCTTACACTTTCCTTTTCCCTTCATTTACTCCTCACCAGCTTTCGGCTTCTACTTTGTCAGTCTCCTCTCTCACCACTGGCGTTCAGTCTACTTACTTCATCACCACTCTAATAGTTTATTAAACCTTCAGTTTTTAGTTTCACTACTTTCTTGCTCTGTGTTTGCCAAACATGCGCTGTCAAAAAACTTTTTTTTTTTTTTTTTACATTTCAGTAGGTCTGTCATTTGTACTTATTAACTCTGTCTTGACCTCTGCAGGTAACTTCAAGGCAGTGTACCAGAGGGCACGGGCGCATGTGGCACTGTGCAATGAGGATGAAGCCCGGCGAGATTTAAATCTGGTAGAGAAATTAGACCCAACTTTCAAAGCCTTCGTTCGCCAAGAACTGAAGAAGCTCGGTGATGCTGTACGCACGCAGAATGCTCTCCAGAATAAGACTTACTGGGATACGACACAGGAGAAGTGGGGGCCTGGTGGAAGCAAAACAAAGAGCGCGGCAAAAAAGAAGAAAGTCAAGTTTTCTCAGAAAGCCACAGAAGTGAAATCTGAAGCGGATAAGAAAACTGAAAAGGGTGCTATTCAAGTGAGGGAGAGCTCAGAGAAACCCCCCCCTGCTGAGGCGGAGGGAGCAAGTGATGCAGAAAAAAATCCAGACGTGAAAGCCGAGCAGCCCAACGAAGTGTCAGAGTGCGGGACAATGAGTGGAGAGGGGTTAGATAATGAAAATATAGAGAGGGTCGCGGCTCATGAAGCCGGGCTGGGCGCACCAGATAATCGTGCAACAGAAAAAGACAGAAATCCCGGGCCCACCGACTCAGGCAATAGATTAGTGTGTGATAAGGGCAAAAAGAAGGTCAAACGCCAATCAAATCCAGCGCCGGACTCAAACAGAACAGGCCAAGAGAACATAGACTCCAGTAAGACAGGAAATGGCGGCATTGAATCAGAACAGACCAATGAATAGAAATCGTCATGAAGAATCAAAGGTCACAGGGGATCTTTGGTCAGAGATGAATAGACCTGCAGCTGAGGGATGGAGCAGAAAAACAGTCTCAAAACAGGAAATATTGATTTTGAAACAGAAAAATATGAAGCGACAAAGAATTTATATAAACAACTTTTATTTGGCACCCTTCAGAGTTAACTTTGATTATTGAGTCCTCAAAGCAATAACGAGACGGAGCATAAAAAGCAGACAGGCTTGCAGTTTGCCAAATACAAAGTTTTATTTCTGTACACAAAGAGTAGAAAGCAGCCAGTAACCCACTCGTTATTACAGTAAAAAGCCTTTCTTCAGAAAACTTTTTACAGATTAAAAACTCCAGAGAAAAGACAGCAAGTAGTGTGAGATCTGGACGGTAACAGAAAATCAAATCAATTAAACAAGAAACTTTTCAATGAGTAATGAGGTATATTAATGGTGATATAAACAAACAAACAAAAGAAAAGAACGAAAGCTCAGTTCAACAGTGAACTATGAGTGTATGATTATGTGTGTTAAAGTTACCCACACCTTGTCTGAGGTTAGGTGATGCTTCGCCCTGTGTCACGTGTGATGAGCACACGTATGATGTGTAGAGATGCATAATGCAAATGCAGCCAGGAGAGTAATGGAGGGTTTTATTCACATCCTTGTCAACTCCATGCAATAACAACAGTGTAATAGTGCTCTCTGGTGTGACCCTCTATACTGGGGAGAGACTTTTTTCTCAGTAATCACAGAGCTGCAGCTGCACGACGGGGGGCAGAGTGTGTCATTGTGTTTGTGTGGGGAGGGGAAATGTATGGAGCCACTGGCTGTGTAGATATTTGTATATGGATCAGACCTCGGAGGATCATAGATTCACACAGAGATGAGACCTTCTGTGTAATACTCCTGCAGAGGTGGTGATGTCAAACAGTAGCTGAGTGAAACGTGGGCGCAAAGTGTGAATTGGCATTTCAACTATAATATGTGATACCTAAATATTATTGTCAGTCTGCCTCCTCTTTATGGTCTTAAAATAAACATGACAAATGTTGACATCTTGCCCTGTGGATGATGCCTCTTTTTCTTTTTTCTTCACCCCCCAACAAGCTATTACTGTTGCATCATTTTCTGTAAACAAAACACAAATAAAGGGAGCTACAATAGGCAATGAGCAATCATCAGAGTCTAATGAGATGTGTAAATACTAATAGATAAATACCTATGAATAAACATTAGTTGACATGGCTTTTTTGTTCCTTTTCTTTTCTCCCACGAGCTGAGCAGCTGCTCTTTGTTCCGTCTTTCGGGAGCTTTAACACAACAAATGCGAAAGCCGCACTGACGCTGAGACGGATTCAACATATAATATTGACTATCGTCAGCAGCTGAACAGTGGCAGGCTTCAGCGGCGGTAGATGTGAAGAAAAGGAGAGTTGTGTTTGGGAAACAAGGCTCTCTCTCTCTCTCTCACTCTCTCTCTCCCTTTTGCTTCCCTTAAGGCTATTAGCATTTGTATTATGAAGAGCACATCACCTTTCCAACTCAAACCTGTGGATCTGCATCCTTGGGGACAGTTCCCTAGCAACAGTATCAAAACTAACAGGCAGCGAGTGCTGAGGAGGAAGATGTCAAATGTGAGTGGTACGTGCCTGGAGGGTGTGGGGTGGGGTGGGGGCTACCGTAATGAATGCAGCACATGGGCGTTACACTCATGTATGTGGGGTCACTGTGCCTTTTTAGGTGTGAGAGGAATCCACTTGCTGTCGTGTGTGCGAGTGTCTTGGGCTTCATTAGGTGGCACAATTGCTGGGAAACACACAAAGCCAGAGCCTCATTGTTTCAGGCAAACTCCAGTCCTGCTTCTGGAGATTTTGCTGTAGCAGGCACATCAAAGAGGAACTCTCCCACCAGCCCTCGAGCATTAAATGCATCTATTTTTCTCAACTTTTTTCCTCTCTTGTCTTTTAGATCTCCAGTTGCTCCAAGCAACCCAGGCATCACAAGTTCACCCTTTAAAAGGCCTTAGTCAACTGGCTTCAACCTATGGATGTTCACATGCTGTGAGCCACACTTCTCCATTCCTTCTGTCACTTCCAATCAACCACAGTAGTACTGCCATGGGACTGACAGACACCGATACACAAACACCAGCGCCTGATGCAACTTCCTTCCCTGAATGTAAGACACAAGAAAAACAAGCATCCAGAAAGACCCACTCTCATCCTATATGGATTCTGTTTGATTTTAAGGCATTAATTGACTGTGCTATATTCAGAGCAGAATACACTTCATGACCAGCAAAAAAAAAAAAGAAAAGCAGGAATCCTTTTGTAAACGCAAAAGCAATTAGGGATGCATTAGCAGGAGGAAAATGACAAAGTCAAAGCTGCTGTTCATTTGAATCTGCATGGAAATGAAGGATTGCTGAGGATGGAGTCATTGCAGGAATACTTTATGTTGCTGTGCCTTGCACAGCCCTGCAAATAGTGTCTTGTGTTAAGCTGGTAAAGAGAAAAACAGCTCCAGCCTGGAGTTCCATCGTTCTCTTTCTCCACACACAGCGGGATAACACTAAAATCCCAAAGTGGAGGCCCATATACTGATATCTATCAGCCGAGAATTCCACAACAAAGCCTAATTCCAGTCACAATACAAACTACGTAGTTCGAAGCTGAGAACTTGTCTGAATCCCACAAGAGAAGAAATGGATCTCCGTTTTGGTGAAAGCGGATGTAGTGTGTATTTGCATTGATGCAGCAGTGCGCATCTTATTGATCATGCAGCGGAGCCATTTGTGCATAATGTAGGAGGGTGTATTGTGAATGGGAAGTTATGTGTGTAGCAGCATACGTGAGTGCAAACGGTTCTGTACGGGAGCAAAGGGGCCCACTTAGGGGAGGCGAGCAATGGGAGCGACGAGCAGGTTGAGAGGATTAGAGGAACTCAGTGTGTGCATACAGACGCGCTGTGCTAGCGGGCACTTTGGCTGTCTTAAATAAATCATGGATTTAACTGATGGTGTGTCATTCTCACAAAGTAAATAAACTCGTTGTGGGTGCTGTCAACTGCTCGGCGAATCTGCACCACGCACCCACATGAAATGCAGTCAGCCCAGCCCCAATCTAGTGTACGCGAGTCACTTTCGCACCCCACCCCTCATTATATATTCAAAAGGAACAAAGACGTGTGAGGAGAAAAAATAAACACACAAACACTAAACATACAGGCATTTTGACAATACAAGAGGACCTCCTTCCTATTCCGATTGTTGCATTTTTTTTTTTTTTTTTTTTTAATTGTTCTTTTCATGTGGAAGGTCCAATTTGTGCTGTGGACTGTGATAAAGCTTGACACCTCCAAACGACTACACAGATACTGGTAAGCACAGTGTCTTGGCTGGGCATTTTCCCTTTGCTTTAGTCTTTCCCTGACCTGCTGCTAATGTTAGTTTCCTTTGGCTCGTTAACATGGAGTCAGACTGTGCCACTGAAGAAGTGAGGCACAGGCCGGCCAAAAGGACATCAGCGTGAGCCTTTAGCAGTTTGCATGAAAAAGGCTTTTAGTGCACTGGGTTCCAATGGAGGGTTAGCTTTAAAGTCTTAAAGCTGCTGCAGTGGTCACAGGGCCTTGATGTATTGTGGCCTGACCCCAGCTGCATGCAGCTTCCCCCTCTGCCATCAAGCATCCTTTCAGGCTTCCTCTCTGCCCCTCCGGGATAACTTGGGGTTAGATGTGTGAGGTGGTGCCTGAAATTAGGAGACAGAATAGACAGAGAAGCAGAGAGAGCTTTCATTAGTTTAGGAACACATGCAAAAGACCAAGACACTATTCTTGGCTATAACTAAGAAGGCTATAATTATTATAATCCCTTTCTTTGTTAAAGTTACAGGCTTTAGCTTGTGGAGAAAATTGCATTTTAAATGTAACGAGACAGCTTGAAAAGTATGACAGTGATGCTCTACGTCTTCCTTTGCGACAGTCTCAGTCTCTGCCCCATCTACCTCCTCCTCCTCTCGGCTACTTCATCTCCTCGTCCCTTCCCTCAGACTATCGACCCACGGCAGTACATATTTGCTCTCCTCTCCATCTCTCACATTCCCGAGGGCCATGGAGGAGAAAGAGAGTCTGAGTGTGAAGCGCCACGGCAAACGAAGGTCCGCGCAGGTGAGAGGAACTCACCTGGTTCTGAAGGGAAGACGTTCCTCAGCTGCTCGATGACCTCCTGGAGCTGCAGCACCGTGTCCTGCTCATGCTCCAAATCATCTCCTGATGCGCGCACACACACACACACACACACACACACACACACACACACACACACACACACACACACACACACACACACACACACACACACACACACACACACACACACACACACACACACACACACACACACACACACACACACACACACACACACACACACACACGTTACTGCACGCTGATTTAATGCATGGTTTCACATTCTGCATGCGTGCAAGTGTCAGATCCACATCTGAGGCTGGCTGCACGTCCCTGACCTGCCGCTTCTGTGTCAGTAGTCTCTCTGCTGGCCGGCTCTCCATGGTGACCCCCTCCGGACACCGGGGAAGACAAGGTTGATGGTTCTGATCCATTTGCCTCCGAATCGTCTTTGGGCTGTTCCATAGGAAGAATTTGTCATCATTTAGTTTCAATAATTGCTTGTATTCACCCTTGTTGTAGAACTCGCTTCGTCCTTCGGCTGATAACAAATGTGACGTCTGGTGGCACTCGGCCAGCAGCTCTCCAATGGCATCAGAGTAAAATTATTTAAAAAGAGGCAATTTTCTCCTACAGCTGTTACACAAATTCATCAGGTTACTACGATTTGTGCTTTGATAGGAAGATAAGAAGACGGGGACTCGCGCTGCACAGAGCAGCAAAACAGAAAACACACTGACAGAGATGGATGGAAATCTTAACTCACAATCAAATGTGCATAATGTAACTCTTGAGGATATTATAGACAATGTACCATCATTTTGTATTGTTTTTAGCAACTGTGGAGTAATACTCAAGGGGTGGGTGAGTTCAGCAGATGCAATGCAACAGAAGATTCTGCAGAGGGGGATCCTATATACACATCTACCGACTACAGAGGTAGATCCCACATATTTTATTTTCTGAGGAAATGAAACTGTGATTTCAGTGCAGGGAGAAAAGGCAAGAATTCAAACAGTATTTTTTTTCTCCACCTCCTCCCTCCTACCCACATTCTCATCTGTCCTCACTCTTAATTTCCACGTCTTTCACCTGAAGAAGCAGCTTCTTGTCAGTCTTTCTTAGTGCCTTTCCCCTCTTGTAAATCACTCCCTTTCCTTTGTTTTAAGTCGGTGGCCCAGGCATGCAATTCAAACACCCCCATTGTAAAGAATTTACACATCCCAATTACAGTAAGTCGTAATGTCAGCTTCTACTTTCCCTATCAATCTCATTGTCACGTTTCCTCCATACTGCAGTAAATCCTTTTATGTGTTGCTCCCATGTCTCAAGGCTTACTTAACTCATTCTATCTATACTGCCCTACTTTGTATATCCATTTCCTTTTTCAACATGTGCACCCCTTGCCTCTTCATACCTGTATAAATGTATTTGAAGGTCTGTGCTACCTGATGTATGCAGTGTGACGCATACAAATGTTGAAAACCATTGAATATGAATTTCTCTCTGCACCTTTTATTCATACTGCGGTTACAGAAAGAGCTGCGGCGGCTCGCTGGAGTCCTTCAACAGACGATGTGTGAAAATAGTAGTGGCATGTGGTGAAAATAGTAGTGACCGTCTAATAAAGAAAAGAGCTTCGATGATCAGCTCGAAAATAGGAATACATGCAAATGATCAGCTGCAGTACGACAGCCCTGCAAACTGTGAGCTGACCTAACAAACCAGACACTTCTTCTGATGTTCGTGAGAAGCTGAAATATAAACTAATCATACTTTAAAAAAAATAACATTTTGGCTTAATTTTCCAGTTGAACAATACCAGGAAAAACTCAATTTGACTTTTTTGAAAGCCTTGCAAGATATAAAGCACATAAACCAAATTATTTCTGGCAGGCATAGTTAACAAACTAGTAAAATAGTAATAAGAAAATAATGTTACTGAATAATGTTTATTATGGGATTATGTGATCTTTTTGTGTATGTGGCGTGCACCTAAGGGGAGGTTCATATATATATATATATATATATATATAGCTTCATTAAATAGTTTGATGCTTTTGTTTTTGTAAAGCCTCTCATGTTCTCATGTAATGCACCTGATTGATACAATCATCCTAAAAACATTAACAAATGTGAAAACCTGTGGATCTGTACTCAGACAACGACTACAGATGACAGCATCTATGTTTAAACAAACACCCAATAAATCTATTGACACATATTTGGAATACTTTTTGCAAATAAAACAGTGTTACTATAGTACTCAATAATGTATTAGCAATATTGGCAAGAGACTAAAGTCTACTTACAGCTAGAGATTTGACTGTATAATTGCAATGAAATGGTGTATCTTTATATTGACTTTGAAGCAATAAAAGACATATTTTTCCTCTTTATGGTTTAAATGTATAATTTACACATTTAATGAGCACTCTATGAAAGGTTAAGATATTAAGGTTAATGATAATTCATAATACACCATTTAACATTACAGTTTGTAGAAAAATGACTAGTTCACATCAAATAGTGGTAACACTTTTATTTATGTGTCTTTAAAATGTCAATATCTCCTCAGGAGCCTGCTCATTGATATTTAAAGTCTGATCTAAATCCTCCATCATTTGGGAAATAATAACGTGAAATGGAATTCAATGAAGAACAAATAATTCATAGATTTCAGCTGAAGCTTATGCATGCTCAGTGTGCGTCTATTCTACGTCTGTCCATAATAATTCAACACACTAACATGGATATTGCTTCTGCTTCATCACTTCTGCTTTCCTGTTTTAATGTTTCTTCACTGCTTTTGTTCGATTATCATTCTGCGCGTGTTTTTCTTCCCAGAGCCCGTCAGTCATTACAACTCACAACCTCGGTATAATCATAAAACGGTCATTCTGCCTTTCAGACAGCGCGGTGTGCAGCCCTCCCCCTCCCCCTCCACCTCCGCCTCCTCCACGTCACTACCTTATCCTTCACCCTGGTCATGGAGTCGCTCCATCACTCCCATCAGACGTAAACTGCCTGCTCCCCCACTAAAGTCTAGACTGCTGAAGTCCTTTCTCATTGCTCTGTGATGTTGATTCTCGTCACTCGCCAAAACTTCAATATTGTTTTTTGTTGCATCACTTCAGTGTGAAAGTGAAAATGATTTCTGCCCATATGAATATATAATTCAGGCTGCATCTATCTACCGTCCAGATTTATCAAACTCATGGAGTGATGGAGTCGAAACCGGATGAAGTCATGCGCGTGCGCGTGCGCGTACACACACACACACACACACACACACACACACACACACACACACACACACACACACACACACACACACACACACACACACACACACACACACACACACACACACACACACACACACACACACACACACAAGGTATTCTGAAGTTGCTCCATCTTCTATATCGCTTCATCCACTTCTGATCGCAGAGAGCTGGAGCTGAATAACCAACGAGGAGTGAAGGTTTGGGAACGCCCAGTCCATCATAGGCCAAACACAGATATGATCATTGACACATTCACACTTATGGGCAATTTAGGGTCACTAATCAACCTCCTGTGCATGCTTTTGAACTGTGGGTGGAAACTAGAGTACCCAGAGAAAGCCTCCAGCTCTGTGTCTAGACTAGTGAGACTCTCAACAGGAGGCGACAGTGCTTACCACAATACCACTAAACCTGAGCTGAGCTGAGCACACAGCAATATTTCTTCCATTGAAATTTTTGGAGCTAAAAAGAAGAAGCACATAACAACAATATCTCAAAATGGTATTTCAGGGCAACTCTCTCAGTACCTGTAACAGCAGCTCCCTCAGCCTGCGCAGCTGAGACTCGAGCTGTTTGTTGTGATCCTCCAGGATCTGCATGCGGGTCTCCAGGCGCGTCTTGTGCTGCCGGAGGACCCGGGCCTCGGCCAGGAGCTCCTCGTCCTGCTGTCCTTCTGCTGTGGGTGAACCCGGGCCGCCTTCTCCGGCCTCAGTCAGCATGGGAACCGACGCCGCCTCTTCATGCTTCCACTTCAGCCGCCTGTACTCACCCTGCAGCACCCTGAGGACCCACAGTGCAGAACAGATGGAGGAGAAACAGTCAGGCCAACTTGTTAGTGCAACATTCAAAACAGAACTGCAGAAGTAGAGATATTTATCAAGCTGAGACAAGTAAATACAACCCCCCCCAAAAAAGGACACATTTTCTACTATATATTTAGAACATATCAATTCACATGCAAATACAAACACATTGGAGAATGCAGCACGATGTTATTGTATTGTTGACACGAAGCATATGGCAGTTCTATTAATCACCAGTCATTTAGTATAGTTCTCATCAAAAGCAGCTGTTTTTTTAAACCAGATTCAAATTTCAAAGCTGATTTCAGTTTTAGTATGGAAACCAAATAATTAACCAATTGTTGCATTGACACAGCAGTTCTACATGTATATGTGCATATATGCAGCAGGATGTCTCATGCTGCTTTTGATTCATCTTTCAGATACGGCAAACCAACAAATGATGCAGACTAAGCTACAGCATCCACTTTAGTCATCATAGACACAACAACGCACATGATAGCATGAGACATCGTTTGTAAAAAAAAAAAAAAAGAATTAAGTCAAGGTTTTAGACAGCCAAAGGGCAAACGTGTGTGCGTGTGCATATGTATGTCCGGAGAGGTCACAACTGAACTGAAGTCAAGCAATATATTCATATGAATCATTAACATCAAGTTTGCCTCTGGTCACTTATTAAATGAGCAGGGAAAATTAAATTGCTTTACTAATAGAAAAAAAATACATGTGCATCAAACAGATAAGTTCAAATTAAATGAATTCAACCGCCATGCGTTGGAGTGATGTTCAATTAAGCACTTGAATCAATTTTTTACGCAAAAACAAGAACAAAAAAAACAATTTTCAAGCAACTGCAGACTGTAACCACAACATTTTACAGACCCGACTGTCAGGTATGCACACAGAAAATCATATTTTATTCACTTGATGCCGTTCAAAAGGATTTTGAGTGTGGAAGTGTTTACTCTCTACAGGGGGGTTTTCAGATGGTGGCAGACACACTGAAGGGAGTCATATACCCAGATAAACACACATACATGTGTTATTATGCTTGTGAGCTTCACTGATAAAACTAAATAAATAAATAAAAATAAAAATCACTCACTCACTCACAATTTTTATGCCCCTGCTCTAAACTTTGTGTCTCATCTTTATGAAATCGATCCATAAGAAATTCAACACAACATTTTGAATGCTTAAACATGAAGACAAAAATCTAATTTCTTGTCGTATATACTTGTTTGTCAAATATGTGTGCGCAATGGATGTGGTTCAGAGATATTATTTGTGCATGAAAACATCTCCCCTCTCACCCCCCCAA
Organism: Blennius ocellaris; assembly: GCF_963422515.1. NCBI lineage: Eukaryota > Metazoa > Chordata > Actinopteri > Blenniiformes > Blenniidae > Blennius > Blennius ocellaris. The sequence goes on along the minus strand of NC_137658.1, from coordinate 4,995,669 downwards.
AAAAATAATAACTTGCTCCCAACACAATAAACCATATCCTGAAATACACTTCATTTTCCAGGCTACAGACCTGTTTTCATTCTCCAGGCGGGCCAGGGTGCGTTGCAGCTGCTCCTTGTCCTGGTGCTCCAGGTGAGCCAGCAGCATGTGCTGTCCGCACGGCGAGTCATGGTCCAGGGCTGGGCTGGAGTGACGCAGGAGGTACTGATCTTCATCCCTGAGTCCCCCACACAGGAGACAGCACACTGAGCCACCAGCACACAGCCACCAGCAGCACAAAGCAGAGCCAACAGCATCAGGGGGGGGCAAACAGGCCAAAGCAAGGCCGGGCCAGCAGGATGAGGGATGGCATTACCGGACCAGACACAATGAGACAAGACGAAAAACAACGGGACGGGACACATTGCAAGGTTCACAGTCCAAATATTATGTACTCTGTCATAAACTTGGCTCGTAAGACCATTAGGACCCACTCGCATGATTAAGAATGTGAGGCGCATCTTAAGCTACAACACAAAGCATTGCTTGAATAATAAACCATAATAAAACCTCACTGGCAGACCAAGGGCAATAAATGGATCTGTGAATCTTTGGCAATTGCTTTTAAACAAAGACAATTGTTTGCTTGTTGTGATAATGCTTTTGCCTACAAAGAAAAACATTTTATTGAGCCACAGTTAAAAAAAAACTAAAGGTTATAGATTTTGCATTACAACTTCAATTTAAACATTGCAGATGCCTTGTTTAAAAGAGGCTGAAATTATTTCACTGCCTTCATTTTCCTATTATTCTATTACCCTAACCACTTTACAATTCAGATGAGTGACAGTAGCTACGTACATTTGAACAAACATTTTTTAAATATGTCACTATTTACAAAACAGGTGTTTAGAAAATTGCCTTTCACCACTTGTTGTGGCATTCTTAATAGATATTCACAATTTCATTCAAGAAGGACCATTCTGTATTTTTTACAGTGGCATGCTAAAACACGCACCTATATTATGCTACACAATTATTTTATTGATGTAATTTTTATTCAGAATAGACGTATTTCTCCAAGTCAAAAGCCCCATTTACATTTTGATGCAAATTACGTGAATGGCTGTATGCAATTATAATCCAATTAACCTACTTTATAGCTGACTCACATGAGCTTGCCAACTTCACTTTAGTTGTTGATGAATTGTTGCTGGAACTAAGTGGCTCCGCAGCTCAGAGGACATTTTCTGGCTATCTTGATTATTTTATTACATTAGTAAATATTGCACACTATTCGGTACACAGGAGTTTTCAATCATTTTGAAAAATTCCTTACTGCAAACTTTTAAACGATGACAGATGGATTGATAAGTGAAAGCTTAAATCAAGGTCTGCTAGGTGCTATTGAGCAAACTGAACTCGGAAGAACGTTCACAGGTGGAGGGTGACGGCTGTGCACACAGGCAGCATGGTTCAAGACGGAAAACAGTATGATGCCAACCAAACACCAGCTGGAGACACAGATAGCACAGCAGCATGTACAGAGCCATGCAGCATTAACAAGAAAAAAACAAAACAGAGGAGCACTGACAGAGGGGCGGGCTTGCAGAATATGAACAAGATGCAAAGGCAAAGGAGCAGAAGACACAACACTGCCAGGCTACACGTGGAAGGTAGAAAGGTAACGTCACGCATACAAATTCCCTCTGAGGCAACAACTTATTCACATGCGTAAAGACAAATACGACATGCCCGTACACAGTTTTGAAACAATGATTCATGTAAGCAAGACTTTAGACGCGTGCACATGCCAGGAAATACACTGTGAGCAGGCTCGAGAAGCACCAAAGTCAGTAGTAGAAAGTTGCTGCATTGTAGTTTGTTTTTGTTTTTTTCCAACCTAAAACTAATTCTTAATGTGATGTCAATCACAGCCCTCTCAGTGAAGACACACATCTGAAAAGAAATAATGAGCACAGTTCACAATGCACACACGCACTCAACCACACACCTGGAGCCCTGAAAGTCCAAAGCAGCACTTTGTAGTGAGCTACTGGGCTAGCAACCTCAACTTTAAAGCACAATAAAAAAAAAATGAAAAAAATGAAAACGATCTCAGAAGGAGGAAGAAATGGTTGACAGCCCATATCGATGTCAAGAAAATGCAAAAAGACAAACACAAATACATGATCTCAAACAACAACTGTCTCCAGGTGGCATTCTCTCTCTGCGACGATGAAGAATTATGTCTCTCACAGCTGAAACCTCGCCAACATCCACCACTTATCTGATTTCTACTGACACACACATATATATATATATACACACACACACACACACACACACACACACACACACACACACACACACACACACACACACACACACACACACACACACACACACACACACACACACACACACACACACATATAAGCTTTGTGTGTTTACGCACGGACCCTAATCACAGCAAGCATGTGGATTATGAAGGGGGAGTGCATGTGAGCTACTCGCTCTGGGTCATTTTCATTATGTGCCTGATTATTCAAGCCTTTTCCTAACAGTCGAACATACATGTATAAGCCTGAGCACACACGTAAACACAGAAACAGCCAATGTATCAAGGAGGGAAAAAAAGAAAACACAGAACACACGCATAATCTCTGAAAGGTTGAGGTTGTAATGACGGGGTTTGTAGTGTGGGGGTGGCAGTGTACTCACAGGCTTTCATCCGGAGACAGGCTGTCTGTGAAGAATGAACAATTCTGGCTCTCCATTTCTGCCAATCTATAGAGGCACACATAAATACACAGGAATGAGATGTCAATCAAATACACACGTACTGTATCTACAGGGAGACGCACACTGGGAGAATACGGGAGAGTTTAAGTGTAGGTTCAATCAAATCAACTGACTGATTTTGTCACACGCCAAACACAAGGTTGAAACAAATAATCACAACAGAGTCGACTTTATATAGCGTGGAGGAGACCTTTGGCCTCGTAGTAGTATGGGTATCAACAATATAGCAAAGAAATATCAGGCTAACAAGACTGCAGACTGGCAGGACTTGCCTTAACTTACAAGCTGTAAAAATGTCCATGAGGAGAAATGAAAGAAAGTGTACAGTATCGTGTCGACCGGTGTGCAGGCAATAAAACAAAACAAAAAAAAAGCCCTGTGGAAAAGTGCTGCTGTCCAGCAGCTGCGTGTCAGCCTGCATGTGAGCCTCTGTGTGGTTTTTCAGGACCAAGGACAGCGCTTGAAGTCCTGTATTATATCCAGCTGGGTGTCAGAGGACAGCTCTGTGGACCGCTGCTCTGTGAGCTGCTTCACTGTAATACCAAATAAAAGGCTCTGTGGCAGAGAAATCACAGGATAAAAAAAGGACCTTTTTTAATATATATATATATATATATCTTTTTTTTTTTTTGATGGATTAAAGAATAGAATTCACACCAGAATCAAAAAGTTAAGTTTAAAACCGAAAAAAAGAGAGTTGAAGGTAAATTGGTTGAGACACTGGAAGCAGTTTGAATCAAACACTCGGGTTAGTGGTTGAATAAAAACCTTCATCAGCCGACATCTTGAATGAATTGCGATTGATCCTAATGTGTTGTATTGGACAGAAGCTTCCAGATACCAGTTTGTCCGTCTCAGTTGAATGGGAAACCAAACTGTTCAGATGTGTGGATTATAAATGTAATTGAGTGGAGTAATAGAAAGAGAATACAACAGAGTGCTATGTTAAGTTTCAAAGGGAGAAGGATTCTGGTTGACAGCGGCTCGCCTTTGCGTATGAAGGTTGGATATTCTTCCTTTGTCAGTAATCGCTGGGTTCTCCTGCTCTTTATGTTGAGGTTAATTCCAGGTGAACATACAAAATGTAATGTCTCGTGATATGATTTGGTACAATTAACATCTAAATGAATGATGTTAATGTATTTGTGCTTTAACATTTCCCATCCCAGTAACAGAGCTTTTTCTCTTGAATTTATACAAGCTGTGACTTGGCTTGGGTTTTGTTTTTTTTCTCAGACCTTTTGTACTTCCGAGGCGTCAACCTGTAGGTTTCCTTGGATAAGTTCTTGGATAAATGCCTGATATTAATTCAATTCAATTTATTAAGTCTATTGTTCACACAAATGAACAAGAAGCAGAGTTTGAATGTTCTCTTAGTTCATATGTGGGGTTTCTTCAAGATCCCTGGTTCCTTTTAATCGTCCAACATGCATTTTAGAATGTGACTTTAAAGAAGATCATCTGTCATCTATCGTGAGCTGGAATTATTCTCTCTTATTCACTGACCCAAAGTTGAATAAAGCAGTATAAAAGATAAATTGATGGAAAACAGATAACCAAGATTTCTATGTTATTAAACATAGCACATACCTCATACTGATTGTTGAGCACGAAGATGGCTAAATTACCCTTCCTACTTCACAGCTTTTGTCCCTTTGCAGATGAAACCCAGACACTTGACAAGTTAATTTACCTTGTTTTACATGGTGTTTTCACACACACTACTGTCTTGATACTTCTAGCAGCAATCAAGACTTCTCCGTGTGCATCCATGTTCATTGTCATGTTTATTGCACCACTTACGGCTATTTCACTGCTGTAGCATAATTACCAATCGTATCGTCCATGGCCCATGATGCAGTAAATGTGTTTCTAACCTTTGCTCTCCATCATTGTCACCTCTGAGTAAATGTTTAGCTTTGCACTTGAATGCACAAGGCCATCCATTTACTTCTACTCATAAAAGGATCAAGGTGGAACACAAGACCTGGAGTGCACAGGTACTGAGACTTGTTGGATGCAAGCCCAAAAAAAACATTATTAGAAATATAAATATAATAGAATAATCACAGAGCTTTAGTCTGACGTATTGATGATCAGAGTAGGTTCAGAGTTTAGTATTTCTCTCCTTCCAGGGTCTAATTAACTGCCACAGACAACCAGCCAATCGATGTAAGTGTGCTCGTAGCCTTGCGGCTGCTCGCATGTGTTTGTATTCTTGCATGTGCAACATGAAAGCGCCCTTGAATCTTCACTGCAGCATTCCCGTTGCACACAAATACACACCGATATCATCCATGCTGCATCATCTTTCGTGGTGTGTCGTCAGCTGAAGGAGTGAGAAGTGGGAAGAGGAGGTGTGAGTGATATGGAAGCTGTCAGCAGCATTTACCTATCGTCCTCTTTCTGCCCAGTTCTCAACCAGACTGCAACAAACAGAAATCTAAGCTTTGACCCCCCCCCCCACCCCCCCGTCACTGAACCTGAAGCTGATTCTTCAATCTGAGACACAATTGACCATAAAAACCCTCCACAAACATCCAGCCTCAGCCCGGAACAACAGCAAATGAGAGCAGAAAGGACAGAAAGCGTGCATGTCTTTCATACACGTGTGTTCACAGTCAAGATTGTGTAGATTAATTTGAGAGTAAATGAGAAACAGGAGCGGGAAGGATGGTTGGAGAGGAGTAATCCTATCAGAGTTCTGAGAGGGTTTTTTATTATCTTCTTCTCATCTCTCCTCGATGAGATGTCAAAGCGGTGGTGATGATGAAAGGAATAAAGTCCTGCGTCGATGTGGGGGGAAGGGCGAGCGATACGAGAGAGAAAAGGGAAGAGACAGAAACTGTCTTTGTGTTTGACATGACCACAGATCCGACTTTTCCAACCCAAAACCTCAAATACTCGATCTTCTCTGAGATAACCGGAGACTACATTCATGCCACAGATTAGCACCTACACCCCTGCAAAAAGTGCTGAAGGGCACACGCACGCATGCACGCACACACGATTATCAGGCACACACTATTTTTAATGTTATTTTTATTGTGATTTTAAAATGAATTGGCTTAATTTAGGAAGAATTTGAGTGTATATGAGAAAAAGAAAGAAAGAAAGAAAGAACAGATGGAGCAAGAGCCCAGGACTTTATTGAAGTTGTTCAAGTTTGAGTGCTTTCATGTAAGTTTTGTCCTCATGCCTGATTTGTTTAGCAACGCTCTTCTTCCCGTTCCAAACGCCTTCATGTCCTTCACTGAGCTGATTCCAGCCGCACTCATCTGACAGTTTCCACCTGTGTCTTGTTAACTTCTCTGTTGTTACTTCATCTTGTGCCATCCAGTCTCGCGTCCCTTCAATTTTCAAATTTGGTTAATTTGGTTTTGATCTGTTTCCTTTTTTTTTCTTTTTCTTTTTTTTCTGGTTTAACTCTAACCCATCCCACAGGTACCTGAGTCGGATTCTCTGCCTTCATGTTGACGACCTTTGTTTGGACTTTGAATAAGTTCCCTCGAGGGCCGAACCTGTCTCACAAGTCGTGAGTGTGAGTCCTCTGTTACCCCATGTCAGATGTGAGCGCTGATCTAAACTTTGATGGCTCGCGGGGACTCAGAGCCTTGATCCAGATACATAAATATGTGGAGAAGAGGAGGGAGGGCTCAACAACAGCACATCTCTGTGTTAGTAATGCATTGGATTTAACACAGATGATAATATAAAAATGACAGCACTGTGTTGGTTTGTGCAGATATAAGCAGAGTGAAGTACAATTTCACAAGTCAATGCATTTGAATAAATTCTTATAGTCTCCTATAAACACATCCATAAGTAGAGGATACTGCATAATTAATTCATAATACATTATTTACAACACTTCATAACAGAGCTGTACTCTAATTTTATTATATAAACCCTGACATGAATATTGTGTTGCAAATCATTTATTAAACGGTTGAACAGATTTGCAAATTATTCAAAGGAAAATATAATATATAATATAATATTATATATATATATATATATATATATATATATAAATTGTGTTTCCCTGAACAAAATAGGCTATAAACCCCGTGTGCATCAAAGTTTGATACAGCTTAGGCATGCCTCTGCTTCACTGAGCTCCACTGTTGTCCTACGACTGAAAACAGTCACATCAATCAGCCACTCCGATGCACTGGCTGACATATTTCTTCATTATGAATAATGTAGTCTATTTCGAGTTAATCCCGCATTGACAATACCGCTGCCTTAAATAATTGCTCAACAGACCGGATCCACGGCTGCACACAGTCCCCCGTAAGAAACAATAGGTAGCTACAAATAGAAAGAACTGGCTCGAGGCCGAAATCCACACAGGTTAAAAACGACAAACAGTGGGTAGCTATTTGTCGATCATAACAATTACACATCCGTGCTATCTTACCACGGAATCATGCGTGTGAAGATAGCACGCATGTGTAATTGTTATGATCGACAAACAGTGGGTAGCTATTTGTCGATCATAACAATTACACATGCGTGGTATTTTACCAAGCATTCATGCGCGTGAAGAGTTTTTAAAGCTCAACACATGAAGACACTTTAGAAGTGCTGCCGCATCACATTGCGTCAGAAACTGTTTGGTTTTAAACCCTTTGATAATATGGTGGCTTGTAACAAATTCGCACTGATAATATGTTGTTATCAGTGGGAGTTTATATTAATCCATCCATCTCCTATACTGCTTTTTTCAAGCTGGAGTCAGTCTGGGCTGACTGTGGGCATGAATATACTCAGGACAAGTCGATCTCAATTCAAACACAAGCAGACAGAGAGTCACTCACACTCAGTTTAAAGCATTTAACCTCAAACAGACAAACATTTAGACTATGAGACCTGGTCCACATGACTTGGAAAGAAACTTATGCATGCCCAGGGAGAACATGCAAATTCTACACGGGAAAGCCCCCAGTTACACAAGAATAGGGATATTCTTGGTATTTTGACAAAAGTTATTCACTCCTTTCAACTGGATGAGTCTACTTGGCAGAAACATTATTTCCTTCTTCAAATGTTTTCCACATTTGCCAAATCTACTTCCACCTCTGATCTTCTTGTGTGTTTGTAGTTAATAGAGCAGTTCAGTGTATTACACTTCTAGAGATTCCTCTAAGTGACCAATGACTCGAGAGCTGTTTGAAGAAAATTGCACCGTAATTGAAAACAAATGAGTAAATGGAGGAGGAAATATTTATAAAAAAAAAAGAAAGAAAAAGAAGCAGCGGAGAGAAGGGAAGAAGAAGAAGAAATTGTCTGCAAGACATAAAAAGATGTTTAATGACGAGTGTGTGGGAGACAATAGAAGAGAGGGATCATGCAAAAGAGAAAAAAGCAAACAGGAGAAAGGGAAAAAAAGGAGAGCTATGAGGGGTAAAGAGGACAATTGTGCCTCCTCTCTGGTTGGTGTGTGTTCTCTCCGTTTTGGCAGAGTGTAAGAGCCTCGGGGAAGTAATACACAACGGCACACTTACCAGCACACGCACACAGCGGAGAGGCGTGTGTGTGTGTGTGTGTGTGTGTGTGCGCGTGCGCATGCACACGCGCTGTGGGCAGAGCTGCCAGGAGTGTCTGAGTCCAGTGCTGTGCCCTGTTTATAACCTGTCACACGGAGACTAATCCACAGCGACAGCTCCCAGGTGACCAATGGGCTCGCTGCCCTAGCAAGTGACAAGTCGCTAGGCACGCTGGACCCCGCTGACCCACACACACACACACACACACACACACACACACACACACACACACACACACACACACACACACACACACACACACACACACACACACACACACACACACACACACACACACACACCAACCACCAAGTGCACTGCTGGGGAGTTTGTGAGGAGAATACGAGAGAGAAAACCACTGGGCAGCACAGCCTCCATCCTGGCTGGAGTGCGGTGTACAGCTCAGCCAAATCAATACCTCAATCAGCGCTCTGCAAAGACTAAAGGCTGCGGGAGCACAGGAGCCAGGGGAGGAGAAGAGGTGGAAGCGGGTGGAGTGAATATAAAAAAGAAAGGAAATGATTTGGAAAAGAAGAAAGCCAAAGAGAGGGAGAGACTCTGTGGTAATTATTTGATATGTAGCACTGCACAGAGGGCCACGTACCTGCTGGCATAATGTTCAATCCTGCTGTGTGTGTCTGCATGGGGCAGCTTGGGTGAGGAGCACGGCCTGAGAACAAAAAGAGGCAATGTCAATGCTTCACAAAGGCGTTTTTAATACTTTGCACAAGCGTGCAGTCATGACAATCCTACGCATTCTCTAAAAGTATTTTAATTATGCAAAATTACCACTTTTGTTTTTCGGAAACATACATGTCACAACATGTTAGAGAACAACAGAAAATCTTTGTTTTTTTCTTACTCAATGTCACATCAAACTTCCTTCCAATTACATTGATTGACATTAGTTGAGTTAATTTCCAGGTTTTATGCAATCAAATTTAACAAACCATGGTTGCAATGCGTTCAAAACAATAGTAAGACAGGAAATTCAAAATCTAAAGTCTAAAATATCAGTGTGTTTAAAGCCACGTGGCATTTTGGATGTGCTGTACTCTTTGACTATTATATTTACTTTCACTTAATAAATCAAGTTCGACTCACTAATCTGAAAGATATGAAAGCAGAGCCAATAAATGATCTGGTCCTTTGTTAAAACTTTAAACAGAACTGCACAACCTTTTTTTCCCAGACTACTGAAATAAAGAGTGTGAGCAAAAGTTAAACTTAGCGTGCCGAAGTTTGGGTAATGGGGCAGTTTTTGGTTGTGCCAGGTTACGGTGGGACGTACAGCTGTGTAACATCTGCATAGCAAAAGAAGTTAATGCAAATCTTGCTCAGAAAAAACCTCTGGACTACATATAATTCACTTGTATTGATTAAACCCTGAATTCTAACATCTTTGGTTGTTGTTTGCGATTAATTTGGATGAGTTATGAGAGGTTAAGAATCAAGAGGACTGGGGACGCCTGCATGTAGTGTTAGTAAGATGTTTTTAATAATGTCCCTCTCTGCGCCAAGAATCTTGAGAATGCAAGGCTGCGTCGTAATGTTAATGAGTTTCTGGTTTACTGAAAAGAAAGTCGGCGAGAAGCACAGATGTGTAAATAATCCGGTGCTCAGGGGAGGCTGCTCGATTCAGCCGTTAAATATAGCTAAACTACGCAAAGTAAATAAAGCAAACATGTTATTTTCAAAGATCTCTCCAAGGTGATTGAACGATTCATGCAATGTTTTATTAAGGCATATTTATACATTGCTGCTGAGCTATTCCAAAAGCAACAACTGATACCATACCATACTATAAGACACAGCTATGATGAAATTTCCTGGATAGAAAAGATGCACTCCATTCAGCTCTCTGTGAAATCTGAATGATTTCAAATATTACAGTCATAAAGTAAAGTGTTGAAGGATGAAAAAAAGGTAAACATCTCAATAATACAATCAGCGACAACATGGAGGGCATAATTACACTCCAGCATCCCAGGTACTGCTCTCGCCATAAGCCAGGATTCCTGATGATCTCATGTATTTTAGTCTCACTGCTCTTTTTATTTTGTTTTGTTTTGTCCTTGTGCCCTGAGACTCCCTCATGTGGAAGGTGCTCCGGAGCCAGACTGCAACCACAGGAGCAAGATTATGATAATTCTGAACACAGAGCTGTCCCTTCGACCCGCCTCAGCCAGGCAACATGACAATTAGCCTACAGCAGCGGGAGTTTGCATGGCTGTCACTGAGGAAAATCAAAAGCCAGACGGTGCCAGAGAAGAAACAAAGAGACGACCGTGTTTGTGTGTGTGTGTGTGTGTGCGTGTGTGCTCGAGATACTCACGTCTCTGAGCTCTCCACTTCCAGAACTGATTGCACCGGCAGGTAACCTCTCTGCGGGTGCTTCGTGAAGTACTGCTTCGACCTGAACTTATTCTTCAGAGTCTTGGCGAAGTCCCTCATCTTCTCTCCCGAGGTTGTCTGGAGTGTGATTTAGGTGTGGATGTGGTCGGGGGCGGGGAAATGAAGGGGGTGACAGGCAGTGGATGAAAGAGAAGGGAGATGATCAATGGGAGACAAATTGCAGCACTTCAAGAATCTTGGAGTTGCTTTCTCCAAAATGACGTCATGCAAATATTGCCTTCTTTAGCTCACACCTGGGTGGTCTTGCCTCGAGATTACTTTTTTCTCCTTCTGCTTTTGTTTATTCACTGCTTTCTGTCCTCATCTTTACATTTTTTTTTTTTTTTTTTTGAAAAGTCACTGGCTTTTTGTACTCTGCTCTCTACATCTTAGCAGAAATCTATGCAGCTTATGGCTCGGAAAACTGAAAAAAATGAAGGTACCCAGCATGATATATTGTCCATTGAATAAAAAAAAAAAAAAAAATCATTGTGCAGATGGCCTTTTGCCACATTTTACAGCTTGGAATTGATTACAGACTTAATCTAGCCCTATCGCAACACACTCCAGTTCCAATAGAGGAGCTTCAGAATGAACTCCATTTGCAATCTCTTAAGACGATGGTTTTATTGGGGTTTTATGCACAAAGTGTATGTAGTGTATTCACTATTTGAAGGAAAAGGAAGTCTTACTGCTGAGTGGTTCTCAATCTTGGGCAAACCGATCGAGCTTGATGAGGAAGATATCTAACAGTGTACACTTAGAGATGACAGAGGCCTTACAGTGGCGAGACACCTAATCCATGTCTGGCAGCGGGAATCAGGAGATAGTAGTATCATTTTCTTTTGAGCACAGTTAAGCTTTATCCATCCCCGGAGACCTGGATTTGTATTTAGTCAAAGCGCCACATATTGTTTGTCTTACTGGGGTGTAGTACTCCATGATGGGGTAGTGCAGCTTCTTTCCCTTGGTTGTACGGCCGGTGAGAAAACACGTCTGGCAGATGTCCACATTAAACTGCTTCAGACTGCGATATCTGTGAAGATCAATACAACATAAAGGAACGACTGATGTTTGCAAAAGAGAGACATTAAAAGCAAAAACAACAAAAAAAAAAGCAGTCTGTCGGTGTGTGTTTGTAATATGTGTTAATAGTTGCATTGATGCCAACACAATGTGGAGATAAAAAAGAAAGTTTCTATTACAAAAAAAATCAACTAGTTTCAGGGAGAAAACTTGGATCAACAAGAAGATAATGTGAATTAAGCCCGAAGTTGGAGGATAGCTACAGGAAATCAATAGAAGTGTGTGTGGTTGTGTGTGAGTTTATTACTCCTGTGAGGACTGAAATCTGTTTACAATTTCACATTATTGGGACTTGGGAAATAAGAGACCCAATTAAGATTATCAATAAAAGTTTAGGTTGAAACATGTCCTGGAGTTAAACTAATGGAAGAGTTGGGTTTAGGAGCAGGAGTGTGTGTGTGTGTGTGTGTGTGTGTGTGTGTGTGTGTGTGTGTGTGTGTGTGTGTGTGTGTGTGTGTGTGTGTGTGTGTGTGTGTGTGTGTGTGTGTGTGTGTGTGTGTGTGTGTGCTTCCGTGCACATTCATTTATGCCTCTTTCAAAGATCTTGCTGCACCAGAGAAAGACATACTTTATTGTAATTACCTGTGATGTTGTGAAAATTACTAATTACTAACCGAGTAACTGTATCTTAAATAATGAATGATCTATAGTGATTTCTTCCAGCATTGTTCTTTCTAATTAGTGGAGAAATGTGAATAATTCAAGATCCAAATGTGTGTGTTCATAGCACAGACTTGACATTTGTGGAGGCTTGTTTTCTTTCAGTGTCATGTTTCATACAGGACGTTGCAGAGTGACACAACTAAATGGAAACAATATTATGTTTGGCCTCTCCTGTTAATATCATAGCACCCTGTATCTCAGCTCCAGTATCTCCAGCAAGCAGTGAAACCTGTGATGTAATAAAAACAGAAAACACCAGCCGCGAGCATTAAAACAGATTTACTTTTATTTTCCATTCACTTGCATAATGCTCTCATGATAATGTTGAGATTAATCTCAGTTGTAAGTCCAAAGTGAAGTAAAGGTGCATTTTATGGGCTTTTTTTAAGCACAATGCAAATAATTATATTTCTGGCCATAATTCATTCACTTTCAGTAATAAAATGCAACCAGATTCTATGCAGATGACTTCTCGCATATCAAAAAGAGTGAGCACTTTGAGGATGCTTTAAACAGAGTTTACTACTTGTATTCTAAGTGAGAGAAGAACATTTGCTCCAGGATTTTGTCTCTACTGTTCCAAGTTTACACCTGTTGTTATTGCTCCAACACCATCAATTCCTTTTGATTTGATTTTCCCCCACAGTCAAGATCCGTGTTAATTTATGACTTTCCAATCAGTAGCTTTTTGTTCGTAGTACCTGTGTGTGCGTTTAGTTACCCACTCACTGAAGCCCACCTGAAGCCCTTGATGGGACATTGTTTGCAGACGTAGCACTTGGCCTGATGCTTTGTTGACTCTGCAGCAGTCACACGGTGGAGGACGGGCAGCCAAACCATTGACTGGGGCTCCAGGCTCATCCATTCCAGGAAGTGAGACACCTCAATGGCAGGTTTCCCTGGGGCCTGGGAAAGGGGAAGTCGGCGGCAAGAAAGAAGGGCACAATACTGTAAACAACCTAAATATAGACCACCGGCAGGTAGCTGAAATACCGAGAGAACAAAGTGTGCCTCCTTCCAAAAAGTGATTTTGCGATGAATCGACACTGAAAAAAGTAATCACAGAGAACACGAGAGAGAAGAGCAGGATGAATGCAATGACTTATGAAGTAATAAAACCCACGTGGAACAGATAATCTTTAAATGTCTGTGTGTACTGCACGGGTGTTTGTGTGTCTACAGCTTGTTAGAAATTCCAGAAAGTGGGATAAAAAGGAAGTCAACCTAATAAAAGAATGACTTGCCAAGCGCTAAAAATCCGTGATGTGCTAAATTCTCATTAAGTCTGCATCAGAGATGCATTAAGAGGTTGATTTCCCCGGGGCTCCCCCCACTACTCAACCAGAGTAACATAATAAATGTGTGTGTGTGTTGCTCACACACACACTTTGAGATGTACTGAGGTGTAGAGTCTCCAAGGGATGACGGAGCTCCCCTCAGTGAGTAGAGTAGCCGGCTTCACTCCGTCTGGGAGGTCAAATAGCAGCGCCCCCCCCCCTCCTTGAACACGGAACACCTGGAACTGCCAATGACTATGCTGAGCACGCTGCGGCATCTCACACCAGCACACACACAGCAGATGGGATGGTTTAACTACCATTTGGGAAAAGAAAATGGAGTGATAAACTTCCAGTTATCTATCAAAACTCAGTGCTTTCAGATTTATATATATATCCATTAAACATGTGTATAAATCAAGCTCATAAAGTACAGCACTTGTGACTGAATGCGAGTTATTCGCTTCTTTGATGTTGACTTTACAACCTTTGCAGTAGTGCCTACAACCAAATCAGATTATGTGTAACTGCCTCACTCAGCCTGTTTTACCTTGAGTCAGTTTCATTAGTTTCTGTGTTAGTGGAGTCTAACCCTGGGTGACAATGTCAGGGCGAAGTTAATGCTGAAACCACATCCACACAGACTCGTGGAAATCGTTTTCCAAGTCAGCTAATAAACGGCCAATTTGGTCCCTCTGATTCACATTACATGAGCATTTCACCCACAGCTAAAAACTCATTACACTCTCTGGTCTCCCAAATTAAATGCCACGAGTGAAAGTTCCCACAACCTTTCAGAAAGTTCAGATACCATCAGCAGAGAACATTTCTCTCGATTTACAAATACTCTGCTTCTGCTTCCTTTACTTTGTCAAAAAGAAATATTCACACAGATGATACTCTACAAGCAACTTCTTTTAAACTTGAGTTTATATGGGGATAATCTAACATCAAACTCGTGCATGCATTAAATGCACTGCAAAGCCACCACAATGTAATGTGATGCTTCTGCTTTCATTCAGCTGAGGAGTAGTTCTTTGGGATCAATTAGGAACTTTTTAACATTTCCCATAATGATGCACTAAATGTCTTCATCTGTAGTTAGTAAGACTGTGCTCATTTCAGTAAAGCACAAATCTACAAAGCCCGCAGATTCCTGTTGTGGCATTTTATTAATAGTCCGTTGCTTTACTGTGCACGTCGGGCCCGGACGAGTTTTTACTCGGATTAATTACAAGTCTGCCATTGTTTTCCTTCCCTTTAATTTAAAAATCAGACAGGCTTCACGTGATAATAGCATGAATACAAAGGTTTTAAAATTGGCCTTCAGATTGCTCATTGGAGCAATCAAATTATTGTCAGCAACAGGGAAACACATACATTGTGTCTCTGCTATAACAATACATAGTCATAGTACAGACACTGGATCATTGATACCCACGTGAACATCAGTGCAGCAGCTGAATGATTTGACGGTGTAATCTGAGTGAAAACATTCATTGAACTCACAGTATATTTGTTATTTTTTAGCTTGTGTGTGTGTGTGTGTGTGTGCTTGTGCGTGTGTAAAACTCTACACGCTCTGCTGCTTATCTCTTCACGTGTCACCTCACCATGCGGAAGCAGCTGCGAACACTCGGCTCCACGTTGCTGCCCCCAAAAGCAGCAACCTCCCCTAACTGGCGTGGGATCTGGATGGCTTCGTGGAGCAGCAGGCTCAGGTGGCGCTGGTCCGTCAAGCCTCCAGAACCAGACACCTGACGAAATAAATCTGCAAAATGTACAAACACTTATCAATGGAAAGACTAATCTGATTAGACACCAGGGAGATTAAGAACATTACCCATGCACTGCGTAATCATGTACCATCTCACTTAACTCAATCCTAAATGCTGTCTTGTTATTAAAAAACAAAATACAAGTGTTTTTATGTTTATTTATAGGTATATCTAATCCAAATGAGGAAACTTTCCATAACATCATATTGCAAAGACAAACACAGACGATCAAATACGGTGATAATTCACGCCTACGGTTATTATTGGTGGAATGCTAGATTTCTTTATTGTCACCATAAACTATACTGTAAATGACTGATGGGCCTCGCAGGGAACAAATAGGACATGAGTAAAAGCTAGTTTTATATAAATTCAACAGTTGGACCTGTTGAACTTTTCTAGTAAACTTATGCCATAATTGGAATTTATCTCCATTATTTTAAGTGGAAATTACCGCAAATATCCTTCCATTTATCTTTGGCACAAATACAACCCTGGTTAGCCCAAGTGGTGGTCTATTGACACCTTTGGGGTGTCTTTTAAGGTGCCCCTTTATGTTGGCTGGGATAATGCTTAAGATTGATTATTAAAAAAAAAAACAACACTCAAAAAAGTTTTTCTTTCACTTTTGTCAACTATGAGCTTCAATTTCAGCCCTGAAACCCACTTAAAGCAGTTTTATTGAGTGAAATGCAGTCCACAGTCACACACACACACAGATAAAAATCAGTATCAGAGGCCTGGCTGGTCAGCTCGGGGATGAAAGAGCTGCATAAGTAGAGTCTTGTCGGGTTTTGAATGAGGCCTTTACCAATCTCGCTGGGAGTCTGCCTGCCATTGAAGCGATGAATGCTGACAGGCGTGTGAGGGTGCTGCACAATGAGAGTATAAGCATACTATGTATCCTCCTCTCTGTGTACTTATTCAACCCCACAGGGACAAACGCTTGGCTTTGGCAGCTGCCTGTTAGCAGCCGCCTCCATATAGTCATCATAACCAAGCTCAGGTGTCACTTCATGTGTTCAGGCTGAGCCGATTGAAATAGATTCTGCGCATTTCTTGAAATATTACTAAGGCGTATTGATATTTTGCATCATAAGCATAAAACCTGTAAACTATGTAGTAAGATTACTACAGGCTTGAATGACAGAGGACAAGTCCCAAATTTGAATACTGCTGAGATATTCCAGTTTAGACCCACTGTATGAGCTACAGACACAAAATAGTGAGATTTAGGAACTGAATTGATTTCTTCTTCCTGCAACTATATTGAAAAACACATTCCTCTGGATGGATTTGACACGAGTCAAACATCTTTTCCTTCGACGAATGAAGGAGATTCTGCTGACAAAGCAGTAAAACGGTGCATGCCGCATTAAATGTGACAGCAGAACATGTCTGCAAGGAGGCAAATCATGTAACCACAAGACAATAAGAAGAGAAAAAAGAAAACACTTCTCGCGCTTACAGTTACGACAAGAAGAGCTTTTTTGAAGGATCAAAAGAAAACCTCCGAGATGAAATTTAAATACAAACCATCTGCATCTCAGATCAGACAAATGCAAATGCGTCAGCTTTATTTTCAAACATTTCTTCAACAATGTTGGATCAGTCACAGGAATGACAGGCTGGTAGGGCCACCGCATGTCTACCTGAACACAGGAAACTACGGCTGACTCGCCTTGGGGACGTTCGGTTGAAGGCAAATCTGTTGTCGTTGCCGTCTCGGACCTGACACAGATGGTGTGCCAAGCATGAATAATCCTGGCACCAGTTTGGGGTTGTTGTCTCAGATCCTGCGTCCCACTACAAGCTGTTGCAGCTGCAACCATAACCAATTCGAACGCTCGCTCGTCATTTTACCTAATACATACTTGTAAACCCCTGAGTGACAAAAGAGCAGTGAAAGCATATCTCAGACCCAAGCGGAGCACTAATAAAAAATTACAGCATAATTCATAATCTAAAAACCATGAAGGGAGTGCTTAAGCTTTCTGCTAGTTGACTTGTGAAAAAAAAAATGAGTGAGAGTCATAGAAAGAGAGTGTGCATGAATGGTGTCTCTGGCAAGCAATCCTTTTAAGGGCCTCTGGTGTACTTTGTACAAGTAAAGAAAGCTTTCTCCATTATGGCATTGGAGACATTTCCTCCATTAGACTAAGTGGATGTCTTTATGTAATACTGGCAATCAGGGTCGTTTTGTTTTGGCTCATTGTTTGCAGTTGAGGAGATGCATTAAGCACATGAGCGAGCATCAGACTCACATTTGTACTTCTCTTGGACGTCAGCGTTGCACAGGCTCACCAATCCCATCTTGAAGCTCAGCACTCGCATTTTGCCGTTTCGAGCACTAAAGAAGAAAGAAAAGAGAGGGGGGGGATAAAAGGAAGCTCGGAGGATACGTTTTTTTGAATGGCGAATAATCTGAAATCCTGGTGTACTGGGTCATGTTAATATATTTATATGTTTCTTCAGCCCTGCTGGGAGAGACAAAGTGTAGTAAAAAGAAAGAAAAAAAAATTGTGCAGCGTACAAGTCAGCACAGTAGAGTGAAATTGAATTAGGGCAGATTCAGAGCAACTGAAGGCACTGCTGGGACTTGATGAAGAGTTTATGCCCCAAAGAGCAGTAACAAGTTCATATACACCAAAAACACATGCATCCGTACAGAATAAACACACACATGAATCATACATGTATGCAGCATTTGTGATACTCAACAGTGTTGTCCCCATTTACACAAACAGTCAATCACCGGCCAGTGCCGAGGAAAATGAGATGGACACTGCTGTGCCCATCATCTTTTTTTTCCCCCAGCTTTAAATAGGAAAAAAAAAAAAAAGCTGCTATGGAGAGACTGGATTTGTGAGGCAAATAAATCACAAATCATCACTATTCACAGCTCCAGTGCCAACATTGCCTGGAAGAATTTAGTGTGGAGCTGAGCAGCATTTGGCAGAAACCAGGCTTATCGAATTAGCATTTGAATCGTTAAGTAAGAAATCAAGATCATCACATTAGTCAGAGAATATCACATCAGTGAAGTATGGAATGAAAACCAAAGAGTGAGTTACATTTCTAAGGCTTTAAATGTGTTCCAAAAAAAAAAAAAACGGAACCCAGCTGGATACCAAAGTTTTTAATTTACTGGGAGGTCAAAACACAGTGTACCAATAAATTACTCAGGCCAAAACTATTACAGCAAGGTCAGAAATATTAGAGTCGGGTGAAAATAAAAAAGGTAGAAAGAGTATCACTGTCATTATTTTTTTTTTTGTCGGATTGAGTGCTGGACTGGGTCGGGAGAAGCTCCAGAGCACATGAGGACGACTGACTGCCAGTGGCTTTCACACACACACGCCCGCCATCTTTAATATGCACCCCAGTGCTGCACCTGAGGGGACGCATCGCTCCTGCACACTCTGCGTGTGTGACACATCTCTGAAGGACACACACACACACACCCCGTGACAACACGCATTCGTGGGCACAAAGAACACATTTAAACGGACACACAAACAGACGCACACCTCATTCAGATTCCCTGCTGCTATTTATTGGAAAACAAAAAAAAGCAATTAGTGAAATTTATGCAGAGGGTAAAGTCTCTGATTGTCTCTCATTAGCCGTGAGTAGTTAAGAGCTACCGACCGGATTTACAACACTTGTGGCGTTATCGCTGCATCCCTGTGTCGGCGCTCTGCGGTTTCCCTTCGGAGGCGGCACAAAATGGTTAATCGGAAACAAAGATGGGTGAATGTCGATGTCAAAGAGGATTTGTGTCCACTGTGCCTCAGAGGGGGGGGGGGGGGGGGGGGGGGGGCGACTGGCCCTCTGCCTGGACAATGTTATTGGAGATCGAGGTGTGGTAGGAATTTGTCATGGATTTTAGCACAACAAGCTATTGAACTTGTTACATCAATCTGCTCTGAGGCTCTAAGGAATTGTTCAAAATAGTTTTACGTTGTAATGATTCACACTACAAATAGTGAACGAGCCCGTACAGTGGAAATGTGATGTTTATTTGCTTTTAAAAATAGCACAAAACACATGTTGGTAAAGCAGAATGCAATGACTTGTAACCCATTTCACCATTTCACTGGAGAATGTTCAAAAAAAGCTTTGCCCATTTCGAATCTGACAGCTGCAACACATCTCAGAACAGTTGGAATAGAGACGACTGGAGATGGAAAAGCAGAAGAAGCTAATTATAATTACAATGGAGCAATAAAAACTCAAAATAGAGTATCTCGATAATGGTATGAAGTGAAAGGGGGGCTCATAGAGGCACTGGGTTCATCTTTTATAAGCCGCGTTACCATATTCTTTAACTTCCAACTATCTTTTAGTTGATAAACATATATTTCAATATGCATGGAGTGCATAGTGAAATACACAAACATCCTTATTAAGCCTTTTTGCCTTGGCAAAGCATTTTACTCTGATTCAGAGCTTCTGATTAGTGCATTTTAAGTGATTTTTTAATGGAAAGATGAAAAACCCTACTATTCATTTTTTTTAACTTATTAAAAAAATGTGTTTCTTCTATGATAACTAATAACAAATCTCAAGTTAAAACATAATTTTCTAAGTATTTCAATGAGCACCCCCTAAAAGGGGAAAAGAAGATATAATCTCCCTTGGTCCAAAGCTTTTTAAAATCGGACCAAACCCAAAGGGAAAACTGTTCCGTGGTAAGATGCATGAAAAGCTGAAGTTGTATTTCAAACATAAATACAATCTGCAAATCTGACTTCTTATCAAGACATGGTTCAAAAACAACAGTAACTGAAGTGGTCTGGAGTTGGTTTGGTGCTGACCGTGTGACATTGGACAAATTCACTACAGAGGCTTTGTGTTGTTTGAACCATGGCAACATGACATTGGACAAAATCTGTGTGTTGATCTGATCGTCCTACATTACAGATATTTCACTAATAAAAAAACTTTGCCTCACTTCTGGTCACAGAGAATGGAATGGTAAACATGGCTCAAATCCTAAAAAAAAAAAAAAAAAAAAAAAAAAGGGAATATTTGTATGAATTAGTACATCGTGTTACATCATTTCAATCTTTTAAAAGAAAATTCCACATATGACTAACATGGGAAGCTGCTAAACATTTAAAGCAATGACAAGAAATGTAATACAATTTAAATTTCAGAAAATGGAAGCAGCAAAGGTTACACACGAAAGAGCGTTCCAGATCTGAAGGAATAAATCAAAACCACAATCACGAGAGGTGAATTCAATTAAACTCAATAGTCCATGTAAAATTTTGAATTTGTTCCTTGGGGGGGGGGGGGATACTCAGCAGAATTGTGCTTCTGGTGCAGCCAGCAGTAACTACAGTCTAATGACAATTGTATTGGAACATATCGATATATGATTTACAGGAATGTATGCGTTACTTGAGAATCCTGCATTGATCAGGCCATAGAAAGGTGTTTTTTTTGTTTTTTGTTTTTAAACATTAATGAATTCCTCTCTCCTGTCAAACTTTGACACTTGATTCACCCGCCAGGCTAGACATCCACCGTCAGTCTGCTTGGAGATTCAGACATTTCCTGCTCTTCTTGCCTGAAGCCAGACACCACAAGCAGCGATGAGGAGGAAACTACAAAGGTCAAACTCCACTCCAACCGATTCATTTTAGAAAGTGATTTATACTCCTTTTTTGCTTTTTTTTTCAACCTTTGCAATGTTTTCCAACCCACAAAACAGGCTTTGATGCTTGGGGTTGGAATGACTCAATTTTGTGAAATCATCCACATTACTGAAAAGTAGTTTAACCACCTTGGGTATTGGGCTGTTGGCTTTTGTCTTTTATCATACAGTATTTTTTTCTTCCTGGCTGCACATTACTGTCACTGCTTTTTATTCAGTAATATCGAAAGTGCACTTGAAAAAAAAGGTGATTATCTCTACACTGAAAGATTTTTTAAGAGTGGGAGACTGTTAAAAAAAAAAAAAAAGGCTAAAAGGTATTGAATATTGAAATTAAACAGGCAATAATTGCACACCACATTGTGCTCCCCGGATGTGTAGACACTATGTTCCTTTAAAAACACCACTTATAATTCACGAGGGTTTAAAATAAATCACTTTTGCCAAGATGGAAACATTTCACCGAGCTGACTCACCTGTCATAGACGTTGAGCAGCCAGTTGAGACACATATCAACGCAAAGTGGGATGTTGACCAGGATGGACCTCTCCTCCTCCAGCCTCTCGTAGAGGGCTGTCAGGCCATGAATCACCTCCACCACATCCATCACATGCTCGCCCTGCTGCAGCTCCTGCTCCCGAAACACCTCCGCAAGGCTGCTCAGTGCCACTAAATCCACTGAACACAACATTGATATTCATTAGGATATGAGGAGAAATCTGATTGATCTTCTATGGGCTTACAGATGCAGTTGTTGTAAAGCCTTGATTGCAACAATTCCAAAGCACTTACATTGTTAATTTAGACAAGCATGCTCATGAATGTACTGAACCCAAAACACCTCCATTTAACAAACGAGTGCTCGTTGGCTTCTGAGCACAGATACACAGCAGAATCATCATCTTCACCTCAGTAAATGAGAGCACAGGCGACAGTGGTGCTTATTCACCCTTTTGCCCACTTAAGCCTGACCAGATGTTTCAAGAGCAGTGACACAAATTTGATTTCGCTCTTCTAAACTAATTTGATGGCCCATCCCTGGGAGTGGAGCTAAAAGGGTGTCCGTTGATGCCAGGTATAATTGGATAGCGCGATAATGAGGTAGAACAGAGAGAGGAGATAACAGGGGTATTCTCAGGGTTAGGATGGAATCACAAAAAAATGTATTTCTGATGGGCTCTTATGCAGCACTGCTCAATCATGCAATATGTGTGGAAAGAGAAAAACGGAGAATCCCGTAGTTATCAAGTCAGGCCGGCAATTAAATTCTGTAACGATATCAACTAGTCGACCGGAGGAGGGTGAGATAAGAGAGAGGAAGAGCGAGAGCCACTGAAAGAGGTTTTTCACAGTAGTGAATGCAGGCTGCGTATTTATTACCACAACCTGGGACATGGTGGAAGGAGAAGGTTACAGGAAGGTTGCAGAAGAAGTTGAAAAGGAAAAAGGGTCAACATGACTAAGAAGTGCCTGAAATTGGCCACAAATATGTGCCCATATGGGGTGAGAAGTAGCTAAGCAATACAGAAGAAAAGAAAAGAAAAGAAAAATAACTAAGTGAGTAAGAAATGAAAGGCTGTGTTGGAGTTAGTGACCTGCAGGGACACCTGATCAAGCCTCAACCAAGCGGGAAGAACTAATTGCCTTCGTTTTTATAACTCAAATGGACCAATTAATAGCTAATTACCTTGTGTGCTAACGATCCAGGTCCTTATAAAATGAGGAGGGAATCAGGCAGGTGAGTGGTTCTAGTGGACTTCGAGTTTATCAATACTGTTGACTGATGCACGACAAACCCAAGAGCAGTGGATGCCTGAAGAGAATATTTGCTGCTATTTCCAAGAGGAGCAAAAAGCAGTGTTGATTTTTTTTTTCACTTCGACAACTGGATAAAGAAACGCACTCCAGCAAATCATTATATCTCATTCCTGAGAGGGCTTGTCATCGCGGATTACTGATGGTTCTGGATAACAGTATGTCACTGAACCGACGAAGACAGAAAATACCATCAATACGGCGTACGTACATCTCAGAGCCTTCTGAACTCGTCGTAGCTTCATTGCTGTTCTGTATGCTGAGAACTTGATGTTGTTCAGATCCGCTAATGGAAGGGGGG